>NW_009910164.1:30704-55525 GCF_000696875.1 Nestor notabilis
TTCTAAGATAACTCCTATTGTCTTTCCCTCCTCTTGAAAATAATTTATTACTAGATTCCCAAGCATGAGAAAATTTTCTCTTTAAAATACCACAGTCTCTGAGGAGTAGAGCTTGTAGTCAGTAGTTACACTTCCTTGATAAGAGATTTTTTACACTGAAGGTTTCTACTGAAAATGTGTATAATTATTTGCTATTATATTAGCGTCTTTATTTAACTGTTCTGTTTAGAAGCCCAGCATCAATTCTCTTAGTTACATAAGTGTAAATCCTACCTTAGTTTTTTTAATGCCATCATGTAGCCTTTTTGAGATCAGCAGTAAAGTACCTGTGTCAGTGAGGCTTTTGGTATACCTGTTTAACCAAGTCTTCAGAATGCGTTTAACAGTGCCTGTGCAAGCTCAGTGACTACTGAGCTGTGAAAGGAGTAGCAGGCTGGAATTTACTAAGTGATTCAGCTGAAGCTAGGTAAATGCAATAAAGAATGAGGCAATCAGACTTAGCTGTGTGGAATGCATGGAATGTACATAAATGGATTGTGCACATGAAGTAATACAGATGAAATTATTTTCACTACCATATTACAGATAAAGACTGAATATGTTGAGGGTCTGAAAATCTAAAGAACCACTTTTGGAACAGGTCAGAGGAATATATTCACTCCTGCAGTGTTTCATTCTGTTCCTATGTGTACTTCTATGTCCTAGAGATACTAATAGAAACTTGTTAGTTTTAAGACTAAAGACACCTCTAGGTTATACAGGCTATTAGATCTTCATATTACACAAGCACATAAAATTTTATCTTATACAAGTAACTTCTGAGCCAAGTTACTTGTATCAGGCACCACTCAGGAACCATCTATCTAAACTACCCAAACACCACTGGCAATGAATTGCTATGCAAAGTAACACACTTAGTATAAGTTATCAGAAAAAGGGAGTTCCCACACTTTCATCTCTGGGGGGAAAAAAAAAAAAAATAGAAAGAAAAGAAGTGGCAGCTTTGGATTAAGTAAAGCATGTATTTCAGGGGGAAAAAAAAACCCATCCGTTTGTGCTGCAGATATTACAGGCAATGGAGAAATTACCACTTGCTGAGTTAATTTGTTCCAGGAGTTAATCACCCTCAGTGTCAGGAAAACAAAATAAAACTAAAATGTTTATTTCTTAGGCTATCTTTAGTTTTAGTGACTTGGTCTGCTCTTTCTGCTAGATGAAACAGCTGTTTCATACCTGGTAATCACATATGCAAATCAGGTGTCCTTGATGCTTTTGATGGACTAAGCAGAACCAGCTGCTTAAGTCTACTATTTGGAAACAGTTTTCCAGCTTTGACTGTAGTTAACATATATAATTCATTGTAATTTCTACCAATAAATTTTTTTTTTTTTTTTTTTATGTACATGTAAAAGTTTATACATTGAGCCTACTTACTTTGGGTCTCACTTTTCCAGAAGAATTCCATATAAAAACTATGAATTTTCACAGACGTGGAAAGAGATAG
The DNA here is from genome assembly GCF_000696875.1 of Nestor notabilis. Taxonomy (NCBI): domain Eukaryota; kingdom Metazoa; phylum Chordata; class Aves; order Psittaciformes; family Psittacidae; genus Nestor; species Nestor notabilis. The sequence continues at coordinate 32,209 of NW_009910164.1, forward strand.
AAAACAAAAATGCAAGATATTTTCAGACCTTGTGAGTGTAGAACTGTGGAGGGAAGATTCTAATTTGAGCAGCAGGTAATTAATACAGTGTTCTCTTGCAAAGGCTGTATTTTCATTGTTAACCGTGTTATTTCTCTTTATATTTTGTCAGTATAATGGCAGATGTAGGCCTGAGGTTAACCTCAACTAGCTACATTAAAGTGAAATTTGTCTTTTCCTTGTTTTCACTAATTTATAAAAGTTTACATTGCTTGATGTAAAATACATCATTTCTCAGCCGTGAAAGACATAGCCTGAATCTTCAGACAGTGTGAAACAATAGCTCTAAGGGAAATGTAAATTACTTGCATTCACTTCTGTGGTGTTACAGTTCTGACACTGAATCCTAAAAGGTAACATTTTAAATGTTTTAACAAAATTTGGTAGCAATGCATTTCTTCAGTCTTAGTAACAGATTTCCTATTTACTTTTTCTACAACAGGATTATACATGAGAACACTCTTACAGCCCGAGAAAAGTGAAATCCACTTGTTGAAGGGCTTATCATGCTGACAGCATTTAAATATTTAATTTAATAGAATTAAATGCCATGTCTGCAGGACTTCAGACTGACTACTGAACCAATGAGGTTAGACACAGAGCAACCTAAAGTATAGGCAGTGGTAGAATATGTATGGCCTTGAATCGCTAGGTACTATCATAGAGTGAATTTAGAAACCTATCTTGTAGTATTTGAAAGTTGTAATTTATTCCAGTGTGGCTTATAATGCTCCTAGATATGACAAAAGAAACTCAATCATATGATTTACAGTGTAAAACTAACACAGCAGAGATTGCATATGCACACATAATTAATAATCAGTGTACACTGTCTTTGTATGTCACAGAATACAATATTTAATATAGATGTAATATTGCCTTTTGTGAATAGTTAAACATTTTGACCTACTGATCTATTTATTTTATTGGGTGATCATCCTAATAAACTGACAGATTGAAATATTTCCAGGAAACAGAAAGGTTCACAAAAAAAAACCCCAACAACCCAAACCCCTGATTTTTATTTTTAACATGAATGATAGTTTGTCTATTCTCTTAGACTTCCATGTACCTTGTCTCTCTCAGCTTTTTTGTTTATGCCATCCATTTTATGTTTGGTCACCCTACATAGTGCTTTTTGTGTTATGAAGCCACAATAGATACCATATGTAAAATATGATTAAGGACTTCCTAATTTGAGATCACTGTGTATTTGTATTCCAGTGAGTCTTTAGAGAATCGAGACCCAGGAGGCTGAAATTCCTGAATTTTCCCTCAAGAAAGAAACAGATTTTCTAGTGAAATCTAAACAGAAACATTAGGATCAGATTTTAATATCAATATTGTGATATCTAGATTGAGCTCATAGCTAGAAGGCAGAAAGAGAGAGACTGCTTTCTACACATATCTTTTCCTGTACAAGACTATAGCATCTCATGTTTTTTTTGAAGGCGTATTTAATTCATGTTGGCATTCACCAACATTTGATAAACATGTCACTCCTTACCAGGTGTTTTAACTGAAAGCAGAGATGGATGAAATATATTCTGCAATCTACTAATGACAGAGGACCACTATTTTAATGAAAATGTAAAAATTATGTTTGTAAAAATATTTACAAAGTTAACGGTGAAAATGAAGATGGTGAAAGAGGTACTCACATTAATTCACATGATTTTGTACAAAATTCTTTTTCAACAAAGAGAATAATTTTCAGGTACTGGAAGCTTCATTTGCATGTTATGTAATTGTTTTATCTTCTATGTTTTTTATTCAGTTTATTTAGTTTGATGATCAGTACCCATCATGGGGTAAGTATTGTGGTTATGTCTGCCTAGGAGAAATCAGCCAAGAATTCTAACAATGTACCAAATCCTCTTCTCAAAGATATAATCTGTAGAGAGCATCTACTTCATCTGACAAACATGATTTCAATTCAGGGAATAGCTCACAATCACTCTATTGCATCTGACATCAGCGGTATCCACACAGCCATTCTGTGCAAACTCCCTGCTTTTAAAGGTCTTCCCATCACTGTTATTGGTCTCACAGATGATGAAGTATGACACTCCATAAACAATGAGCTGGGCCTTTTGTAGGCTGCTTTGCTTTTTTTGGCTTCAAACTGCCACTGAATGTCAAATCAATTTGGCTCTCATTAGAACAGCTTTATATGTGCAAATGTATTTGTGTCTGGTTGCCACTTTTTTCTATTTTTGCCTTCCTTTCCCTTTGCTTTTTTTCTCCTCTCCCTTGGATGATGTCATTTTTCTCTAATCAAAGCCAACACCTGTTTCTCTAAAATAGGAGCCTCTGTGTAGAGCTCTTTATCACAATCTGAGTACACCCTAAATGGGCTCATTATGAATCAAATTCCCCCAGAACAAAGAGGAAGTGCTCTGTTACAGTGACATTGTACATCATAGAGCCTGGACAAAGTCAAAAGCTGATGTAACCTTGACTTTTGACATCTCAAGAGACTGCTGTCTAGATAGTGCAAGGTGTTTAAGCTACTGTCTTTGATAAGTAGTGAAACAATAAATCTGACCCTGTGTTTAAGAACAGCTCAATTGTTACACAATGCTGTATTGTGCTTGCTGGGGTTCTGGGTTTAGGGGTATTATTGTTGTGTTGTTTTTTTCTTAACCACTTAAAGGGAATACAGAATTGCAACTTTGAGGATTTCTGGTTTCATAAACACAAACCTGCGTGGGCAAGGTAAATGCCACACAATGAAGGGAATAGAACAAAATAGGGGTGACATAGAACTCCCAGTTATGAGTAAGTGAAGATCTGGTCTAAAAGAACACATCACAAGTAGTCTGAATGGCTGGAGATTAGAAAGGGGAATTAGAGGGGAAAACGGGGGATATGCTGAAAGGCTGCCATAAGCCCTGTGTTGTGACATGTATGAAAGAAACATAGGCTCACTTTTCTTGCACTTAGGACCACTTTGCCTTTTATGAGGCTTGTCTCAGGGGAACAGATACTGAAATGTACTGTGCCTGGAATGACATTGGATTTTATTGAACAATGCTGTAAAATTTCTTTTTCTTCTCTAGAAATATTTTTTTATTTTTCTAAGTTTCAGCACAAAGCCATTCTCCCTCTTCTCCCCACATCTTATAAAAGCTGATAGCGGTGTATATTTCCATCCATTTTGGGAAGAATGTATAAGTTTTCAAATACTACCTAACCATATCCATGCCAGAGGTATGTTCTATCTCAGGCAGCAAGGCACTTGTAAATAGTCAAGCTACATGCTGTGTCCTCTTGCTCGTGTTGTTCCTTTTGCAGAGAACCAGAAGTATTTTAACTTCTTTAAATGGAAAATTACACACTTTAGAAGCTGGGAAACCTACAGATAGAGGGTAGGAGAGAGACAGGAAAAACTGCTGCTAAGTATACCCCAGTCCCTTCTAAATGTGGACATTTGGCACTTGCAAAGGAAGAAGCTTTCTCTGGACATTGCAGGTGAGAAACAAAGGAGAAAGAAACAGCCTTCTCTCATCACTTGCAATAATGGGCCTCTTCAGAGCTGTCCAAGGAGCGTCCTTGCTCAGTTTGTGAGTGGATGAACTCTCCCATATGATGGGACTCTGAGTCAGACACTCTCCAAGGAAAACGCCTATTTTCAGAGCTGAAGAAGAGGTTTGCTTGGCTGAGATATGCAGTGATTTCAGATCCAGTGCTAGCACTAACTGAAATGCATTGGTAATCTGCCATCTGTGGTTTTCTTGAGTAGAAAATTTTGACTGAAGTCCAGGTCTTAGTAGATATGAGGCCACATTATAAAATCTATCCTCCTACTCGACATCATCCTTCATAGTGTGTTACTGTGTCACTGCCTTTGGATTAAGGACCACAGCAGAGTATGGAAAATGTGGGTACTTCAGTTGCCAAGTCATTTCTTGGTCTCTGTTGAAGCTATCTATAGTGAATATTGCATTACTGACATCTATTCTAGCCATGGGATTGTCAAAGCATTTTTTCATGTGTAATAAATTTGCATAAACACCCCACCCCAAATATAATGAAACAGAAAGGGTAAGAAAGACCTAAATTATATTTTTAAAAAATATTAAAAGACTTCTTGATTGATTTGCAGAGGCATAGCAAAATTCCTTCATATAGTGGCCTCATGAATGAGATGATAATATGCAAGCAAAGCATAATGATTGGCATATTAAATACAAGATCTTTGTCACCATCTGTTTCCTGATTGTGTCAGCAAGTTGGGTTTTTTTTCATAGAAGTGTGAGAATACACCATGGCCTCGAAGTATCAAAATGTCAATTATACATCACATTTTAAAGCTGGAAGCCCAGATCACAAAAAAACATTTTGAAATGTCCCTGAATTCTGCTTGAAACACTGACGAATTATTACCTATCCTTCACATTTAGCCTTACTGTACGCTAGCATGATTATTGTGCTGGAAAATAAAACACTGTAGAGGCCAGGTTTACAACTTAGTAGTGAATACTTAAAAAAAAAACCCACCAGGATACAGAAGGATACAGGGAGACAACTAAGAATTCAAAATCAAATGAATAGTTTCAGAACAGCTCTATCAAATACTTGTTATGTCAAGCTCGAGTACTTTAAAAAACAATTTTCCATTTCTGATATTTTCCATTAAAAATAATACTCACTTTTAAGGAAGACAGTATTCCTTTTTCTATGTTTTCACCAGTACTGACAGGAAAAACCAAATGCATCCTGGTTAGTGTAATGAATCAGTAGAAACTGCAGTAGAAAACCTCTCTCAAAGCCAGCTAAAATGCAGGACTCTTTAATACAACAGGTCTTGGTTTACACCCTTAGTGGTCATATATGGGAGTTGGTGGGAGATAATGTTTTTATGTCCCACATAGGATGAGGTCTACTTAGCACCATCAGCTACCAGTATCAGCAGCCCAGAGGTGAAGGCGCATGAAAAGTTCTTGATTCTGTTTTTTAAATATAAATACAAGACCCTTCCAAAGCTGAAAAGGCCACTATTGTTTCAAGGTATTTTTTCTGCTAAGGGAATGAAACAGAAGGAGTATGTATCATGTAAACTGATTCTTTACTCACTGAAGATATGGATAACATCACCAAATAAACTCAGTGACCTATAGATTTGCTTCTAGACCAATTATTGCACTAGTGAAAATAAAACAGCTATGTGTAAAATGTGATGAAGAACATAATCATATCCAACCAATCTAGCATGAGCTAAGTTGGAAGAAGGACCGTAAAGAGCCTAAATTAAAAAGTGGCCTTCCAAACTTGCACCTGGACTTTTGTTGGAGCACAATGAACATATTTCTTCTATCTTATAATGCCTGATTTTACTAATATTAACACATGATAAGATATACAATGCACTGTTTAAAACAGATTGCTTACACAATATTTGCAGATGAGTTATAAATTTTTGCTGTAATGAGGCAGCAATTTATAACATTCAGAACTGATTCCAAGTGAGGCTAATTCCAAAACAGGGAGACTTTAAGTAACATGACATATTACATGTTTGGGATCATTCTCTGTGTCTGTGAAACAGGAGTGCATTTCACCTCTAACTAATAATGTGAGTTCTAGTATGGCTGTGTACATTAAGCATGCATGTACATATATACTAAGTAAAAAAGTTTGGGAAAGTTCAATATGGGTTTTCTTATTTAAGCAGTTCTCCATGTGCAATTGTATGTAGGCATCTCTTCACCAATAATATAAACCTTTTTCCTACTTCAAAAGTTCATACAAATCTGTATAGTTTCAGCAGAGATTCATGTATTTCTGGTGGAGCAGCATACTTTGCCAGATTCCAGTCCCTCCATTCATCCGCAAATTGTCATAAGCTGCTGGAAAGCAGAGAAGAGTAAAAGTCAGAGTTGAAGCTATGCAGCTATAGTTTGATTGATAAAGTTCATAGCCTGAACCTACATATGCATATGAACCAGTATAGAGAAGAAAAAATGAATATGTGAGAAAAAAGCTCTTCTGAGAGCTTTCATGTGAGTCTGTTACCAAGGTAACCCCTGTATGTCTTCTGAACAGGTACCTTTCAGGGGTCTGACTCTCAGCTTGTACAGCTCACACTGAGATGTCAACTGAAGGCAGGCAGTAAGGGTCCAGCAGTAGAAACACACTATGAAAAATAACTGGTGTATTACTAACAGATGTCTCTTTCTGTGTATGTATATGCTGATGGCACTATCTTCTCTGAAAGTGAGGTCTGGGTAGGTGTGTGGTAATTAAATATTTTTGAAATTTGTCTGTGAACACCAGTCTATGTCCCAGATTCTCATAGCAGGGACTGAATGAAGTTATCCTTAATATCCCTTTACTGTTTTTCTTTCTGTAAGTCCATCATACAGTTTCTCCTTTCATCCTCTATAACGTCCATTCTGAAAACAATCTGTTTGCTAACACATGAGAAATAGTTTGACTTTTTTTTTTCTCTCCTGGCTGCCACTTTTTTATTTCTTGACTGCTCCGTCAGGTATCCCAAATGAAGCAAAAAACCCTCTTGCATGTTTTTTTCAATTAAAATTTTGCTATTTAGGACTTGACCCTGAAACAAGTGAGCCTGATAGAAGTTTTGTTGCCAATATCCATGTATTATTCTTTTCCTTAACATCAGGAATATGTCATAGAAAATCATATGCTTTGTCCTATATATTCACCTGGTACTTTCAAAATAATGCTTTGAGAATTCCTGTCATTCTCTGCTCAATAATCTTAGCAATTAGAGAACTCTTGCAGTTTGTATATTCTATATTTTTCAACATCTCTTTATGTATTCTACATAAAAACACATTATAAAATTCATTATATGTGTTATAAAATACATCTGTTTGTTAAAATAAAGAATGAAACAATTTTCTTAATCTTTTGATTAAAAATGCATTATCTTCAGTGAATTTTCCTTTAGCATTTATAAGGCAAAATCAGGAATTAACAACAAATGCAAGGCTCAGTCTTGCAAGTGGTTATATTGAGCAACTTTGTTCAGAGTAGTCCTTCTGAGTTCAAAGTGAATTCAGTTGAATTATCCATATGAGTAAGACTGCTCAGATGCTTAAGGTGTTTAACCAGGATTTCAAAATAGTAGCAATGTTGCTTGAGGCTATAAATGAGTAGCTGGTGTCAGTTCTCACTGAGAAAAAAAAAAAATCGTAATATTTAGAGTTGTTCAGTAGTGCAAAAAGCTATGTGTACTTTATTCATGCTAGTTTTAAAATGAACTGGATTCAGGAATATTCACAGTTCTTTTGTGTTCCTTTCTGCAGAGACTGAGGCAATCAAGCTTCACTGGCATTAATGTTTGCTGAAATTAAATATAAAATTCAGAGAAGTATTTGTGAAATGTGGTAACAGTTTTATTCTATCAGAATACTTACCACAGAAACAATGTCTTGTCAGTTATTAAACCAACAGCAATTACACAGCACAATTCAGTTCCTTTATATGGAGTATCAAAAATGTCCAAGAGAATTATTTGGGATCAATTTACAGCATAAAAAAGTAGTGGCAAAATTAAATGATCATTTCTAATTGGTACTGATGCTGAATTTTTTGTTTAACTTCCATGGCTTTGGATTATATTCCCCTCTTCTTGGAGTGAAAACCAGAATAATTTATTAGTTGGAAATTGTTTATGATGATAAGCAAGATAATTAGAATAAATTATTAAAGAAGCATCATGACAAAGACAAGCATGTAAACCTGAAATAAAATGCGAATAGAGATCACAAAATTCAAGTTAGAAATATAGCTTTGGTTTATACAATTGTACAACTATCTTACACTACATCATTATTGTGCAGAAGCAGTTAAAAATCAGATCAATATTATGCTCTTTACATGAAGCTACTGAATCACAGCAGGAAATTCGTGTTATTATGAAAACTGAGGTCTCATACAGAACACCCTACAGTTCACTCTGAGGGAAAAACAGTGACGGAAGTACAGCATAACCTACCAGGAAATAAAGCTCACACATCATACACATATACCATATACATAGATAATGTTTCATTTAAAACAATAGTAAAAGATAATGTTGGCAAGGAAAACTAGTCTTTCATTTAGTTAGGCTTTTTAAAAGCATAGTTACATTTCAAGGACTAGCAAAAAAACTTTATCAAAGGTGTGCGTTTTAGCTCTGAGCCCAGGTTTAGGGTTAAGACTAGGATTAAGTTTAGGAGTGGAAGAAAGCTGGTTCCCCTGGAAAGGACAGGGTTCCTAAGAAGCTGAGAAAACAAAGCAGGGGCTTCTATGAGAAATCTTCTCTACTCAGACTTTCCCATGGGGCTTTAGTATATCCTGCGGCAGAATTTTCTTGCAAGGCTTAAGGTCACTTAGGAGAAAAAACCTCCCTCTTCCTGGGTGGATAGCTCTGAAAGGAGAGACCTGTTTGAGAAGCCCTAACTGGCCTTAGAGTTCTCCAAGGAAGAACTGGAAGAAGCTGCAGCAGGGATTCCTACATCCTTTGCTTGCAGTGGCATTAAGCAGAGGGTAACATGTGGCTTATGCCTGGACTATGTTGCAGCTACTTTGCAGCCATGCCTGTGCCTGGGCTTGTACCCTGTTGGTTCAGACTCTGACCCTGACCGTGACCCATAGGCTGACTTCTTGGCTTGTTCATGACAGGACTAAGACTTTTTGTTAGTGAGGCCATAGCTTTTGCCTGCCATGTTGTGATGTTTAGCTCCCAGATTCTCCTTTCCCTGCTAAGCAGCAGCTGCCTTTACTGTTCCTTGACAGAGATATGAGACCCACAGGAAAAGCAGTGCTGCAAAAATCTTGAGGAAGAAAAGTGGGTTCTTCTGTGAGAATTCTCCCAATTACATCCTTTTCAGAAGGAGCTTCACCACGTTCCACTACAGAAGTGTCCACACTTAGGGTTAAGCATAGGAAGTTGCCAACTCATAACATCACTGTGGGCTGATATGGGGACTCTTTTCCACTTAGTATTTCCACTGTGGTTTCAGTATGTCACTTGATGGAAATCTCTGCCCAGGCTTAGGGTTCAGGCTAGATTTATGGTTTCTGTTCCATGTTTCTCCCGCTGCATGTGGAGATTGGCATTCATGGCTTGGAAAAAAGTTTTCTCATATTTATGCTACTGTACAGAAAGCTTACCGTTTACCACTAAAGGCAGTTGTGATCTTAAATAAATGGAATTAATTGAGAATTATGTGAACGTACCGTAATGTATAAATTTGTATCCTGACAGCAAAAGAAAATAATAGCTTACTGTACAAAGCCAAGAGTATTAAAGGACTTAGAGATAAAACAGTATAATATAATGTTCTCCAGTTGTGATTAAAATATCTTCAGTTGAAAGATACTACTGAGCTAGATAGGCTTACATACAATACTACTGCAAAAGAAAGAGTGACATCTGATGCAATATTGACACTATAATTTTGACAAACCCATTCCATAGTAATTTCAAGACTGAATACATGCCTTCCCTGCTGTTCTTTTTTGCTGTGATTATTTGTTTGGTTTCATTTGGTTTGTCTAGTTAGAATTTTTAGAATAGCAATGAGATGAGGTCTAAACTGAATGTAGGCATTAGGCAAGAAACCTTGTAGGATATTTCAACAATCCGTATTGGATGTCATTGTTTATTTTAAATTTGAACTTAATTACTGTGAGATCCCAGGCTCTATAAAGACAATGAGTGCCATCTATAAATGCTAATATAAATCAATAAAGAGGGGGAGGTTAAGTGATTTATGTTGGAGCTGAGCCACCATGTAATAACTGATGCTCATTAAGCTTCAGCAATGAATGGGAAATCAAAACATGAAAGAGTGCAAATGGGAAGACCATCCTATTTTGCAGGAAGTTTAATATCTCCATTCATCCAGGTCATCCATTTTTATCCTTTTAAAAAGTAGTTTAAATCTTGTATTTAATAGACATCTTGCCTAAGAAAAGGCTGCTGGAGTTTTCCCAATGTTTCCATGACTTTGAGTTCTTGCCAACTTTGCCTGAAAAATAACAAACATAGCTGCCAAAACTGAACTATAATATTGCTGTAAAAAGAGTATTATAGGTACAAGTTTTAGGTATGCACTGCTTTTCATATCTATACTACAATTGACCATATTATGAATATTTCATTTTTGTTACCATATTTTAGTAAAATAGGACTTCAGAATTGTTTGTTGTATCTCTCTTCAAGAATACAAACAAATAATTGTACTTTTGAACATTGATTGGCACATTATGGAAGCATCAAAAAAGTCTCCGTAAGTAAGGCTGCATTGGCACTTACACTGAAGGCAGGACTACCATTTCTCTATTAGAGGTTTAATTTATTCTCCAAATTTGTCAGAACACATTTTCAGATGACAATTGCACTTTTCATATAATTTTCTTAATAACTTTGTTTTAATTAGAACAAAAAAGATTTTAAGTGCACTTTCTCTGTACACAATTTTTTTTACTCAAAAAAAAAAAAAAAAGTAAGGAAAAAACCTGTCTCCCTTAATTTCACACACAGAAAGTCTTAGAGATATCTGTTCTTTGCTGACATTTTGAAGGAGGCCAGTTTTGGAGCTGCTCCTGTGTGAGAGAAATTTCATTAAGACTAACCAACTGACCTGGTGGAACTTGACTGAAAACATTGTCCTAATGTCCCTATGGCAGCTTATGTCCGATGACTGCTTCAAACCATTCTCTAGGTGAAACAAATCCAATTTTTTAGCTTTTATTTGGGTCATTTTCTAGGTTGTGGGGTTTTTAACTTTTTTTTGCTTCCACAATTTGGAGTTCTTCCTTTTCCTCTCCAGGGAATCTTCCTCCATGACTAGCATTTGGACCTATTTTGATATCCTCTTGGGAAAAGGATTCTCTTTGTTTAGACGGGAGTGAAGCTAACTCTTGAATCAGCTGAAGTAAGCTTTTCAAGGAAGAGAACCTCAATGCCATGAGTTCAGACCTGCTGCTTTTTAGGTGAGAATGGAAGCTGCTTGCCAGCTCTGTTGCATTTGTTCAGTAATGTCTAGGGGGAGTTCCAGAGGTTTATCATTGTGTTTATGGAACTTTTTTTTTTTTTTTAAATCAGTTTCTGTAATTGTACTGCTAATGTTGACTCCATTCATCAAGGGTGGGAGGCTTTCAGTTATGTTGATAGGTATTGATACTGCGTCTGGAGCTGTGCAGGAGTCAGCCCTAGAAACAATAATGTTGAAGACACACAAAGGGTCAGGCAACTGTTTTCATTAACCTGAGACTAATAGTTCTAGTCTGAAGTAGTATTTGAAGCCACAAAGTCTGTGCAAACACTCCCACTCTCCCACCTATCACTCTCCAAGCTGTCTGCATAGTTCCTGAGCTTTGAGGAGTATTTTGACTAATAGTGCTTTACACAAATGAAGTGATCTCTCACTTGAAGGAGTTTAAGTAACAGGCTGCTTTCCTTCTTCTAGCAACATTTTTTTCTCATTTCAGCATCCATTTACCAACATTCTATTCTTTGCATGAAAGGATAGCTGTTTGGATATGTGAAATGATGATTTATTGTCATTACAGTAGAGTTAGAACCAAATAAAATTCACCAACTGGCTGTTGTATTAAACATGCGGTATCTGAGCACTTCGGTGTTCTGCTCAAAGTAGAGACTTGATCTTTGTTCACATAATAAAAAAATCCCCTTTGCATTATTTACTTTAGTTTAGCTTGGTGTATTTCAACCTGTCATGAGTATGTCAGAAATCCAAGATTAAAACACTGTGTTTTACTCTCCAAAACAAGAAATAAAAGAATGAATGGAAAATATTCTAGGGATTAAAAATACTTGACTTGTTTGAATGTACTGTGCTGTGCAGTTTTTTGAAAGCAACAAAAAGGCAAAAAATTGTGTGGAAGAATGTGTAGGGAAAAAACCTTAGCAAAAATGACATAGTATTTCCATTTCTGAGTTTAGACTCATTTTATTTAACCTACCTTTTCTCTTGATCTGCATGGGATATTTTCCAGATATTAGCTGATGATATCCAAAGGGTCTTGTTCTCCTGCTATAGATTGTGAACAACTTTCAAAGAAACACCTGGAAATGCTAACATTGTGTGGTGTAAGAGCAGTGCTGGAATAAAAGGGGGAAGAAGTTCGATATCCTGACAGTTCTGCAGTCCACCAAGTCTGTTATTTCTGTTCTGTCTTTATAATGGCTATGAAATATGAGCTGGGAGTATGATGTCAATGCATCCACTTTCAATAATTGATATGATGAATAATCTCAACCTTCTGACACCTTCTGTATCTCCTTACATCTCAGGAAACTTCATTCATCAACTACATTTGAAATGTTTAAGTAATCTCAGTGATGTATGGAGCACTGAAACTCCCTTGTTAGAAATCTATGCTACTAACATTCTATCAAATTAAAAAGCCACTGAGCTCTTGTGCATAAAATTATCATAAATTATCTCTGAAGGTTCATTGCTGTTTGGAATGTTTAATTGCTCACTCAGCTGAACTTCAGCAGCTCAAGATTATTAATCAATTTGTCAGAAGGTTTCTTATAATGTCGTCTTTTATGCTGCAGTTATATGCATGGAAAACCCATGTGCAAGACAATTTTATGCAGCAAGTCAACAGTAGCCATCCATACCTTTCATAATATTCCTTTCACATATTTAAGAATGTTTTTTGCTCTTGATTTCTCACAGAAGACTGAGAACTTGTAATTACCTCAACCTAATTTATTAGGATGGAAAACTAGATTCTCCAAAACAATATTTATAAGTAAGAAAGGAGACAGATAAGAATAGGAGTTTTGAAGCATTTAATCCTGGCCTGATGTTGATTGTTGTCTTCAAAGTAAATATTTCTACTAAGTGCAGTAACAGTAAAGACCTTGTGAAAATGCCATAACTTAAGGGTACGTGAACAGGTTTTTTTCTTAAGAAAAAAATGCATCTTTGCTTTAAAAGTTTTTCATGAGAAAATTTGACTTTTAGGACATACTAAACCAATGTATTTAATGTTAATTGAGATACTTTTCATTATTTGTTTTGAAAATGTCTTTTTTAAATTTTAAGAATTATGAATTCATCCTTTCTATACTGTTTTCTTTATACTGTTTTACAAATGTGACTGTGTATGAGACCTTATAAATGGGGTGATGATAATATTTCTATTTATAAATTTTTAATTAATTAAGTCTTTTAGGAGTTCTATGGGCAGCACTATAGAAATAAAGGATTCTGCTTTTCCTGCTCTAGAGAATTGAAAAGAGTTTGGAATGTTTTGGAGTAATATATTTCAGAATTCTTTAAGCCACTCCACATATTTTCTCAAGATGAAAAGGCTTCCAAATAGACTGGAAACATTATGGACATTATCCACTTTCTTTTACTATATGAAATTTCATCCTATTATTTCCTATGCATGTAGATAGAGGATGAATGCTACCATATAGTTTCAAGTATCTATTTGGTATTAGGCATTTATGCAGTATATCACAGCTTGATGTATCTACCAAAAATTGAAAATGAAAAAAAGTATCAAGTTTCTTCTTTGTCAAAGTTCTTTCATAAAATTAAAATATTAGAATAATAAACACATGTTTGAGTCTAAGAAATGTTTCAGGTGTCAGAAATATGTTGAGAGCTGGCATTATTTTTTTTTCAAGTCTCCTCACTGTAATCCTTCAAAGTCTTTCTTAAAACATATTGTGTCCATTAGCAGATGATAAAATGGGAAACAAAACACCACTACAAGTACTTTACATCTCTATACTTTCTGACATCTGGGGATATCAATGCACATCACAACAAATGCATAACTCCTTGGTACCGTTTCATCACCATTACCAATCTCCATTACCCATCTCCATTACCCAGAATTTCTAGTACTGGGAAATAAAGACTGGCATTACCTTTGGCACTGAGTCAAACCCAAAATGATATGTGGAAGATTGAGCATGAAATCTTTTGAAGAAATAGGAAGAGAAGCCAGATCCTCAGATTCCCAATAACATGTCTTAACACATGAACCCTTCCTTCATCACCCTGCTCAGCAGTGATGCCTTACAGATGAACAACTGAGCTGAGATTAGATAGATCGCAGACTCTTCAGTATTTGTATCTTTTTTTGTTCTTTGCACTATACAAGTCTGCCATAGCATATATTAGCACTAGGAAAATATAGCACTGAGAAATATGGAGATGAAAATGTTTAAAGTGCACTATGTATGTGGCAAATCACGATTCCTAGAAATGTTCAGTCCTGTAAGGTAAGAATATATACACTTTGTATATGTGGTGTTCTTCCTTCATCCAGCATACCTTTATCCATTCATTGATTACTTCAAATCGATGTGGATATGAATGTACTATTATGGATGATCCCAAACCTGCACATACTTGGGTCTAGTTAACTCATGACCTTAGTGAAAATAAACTCATCAGTAAGTATCAAGACTGTTGTCACTGTTTCCATAAATCAGACACCAGTTCTGTGTATTACAAAGCATCTCTGGCTATATACAGAGAAAGAAAGTGGTGCTGTAATTAGCTCACCAATAAATCAGTGGAAGTGAATGATAACTAACATAGTTTGGATGTCACGGAACGAGAAGGATAAATAGTAAAGGATAATCTAGTAGGATAGTCCAGTAAAATAAAGAATAAGAAACATAATAAGATAGAGTCCTCAGCTTTTCGTATCTTTATACTCTTCCTGTTAGTTTCTTCTCCTATCACGACTCCATCCCTTTTCTCGTTTAATCATGAAAGCTAGAATAACTTCTATTGTCATTCAAACATTTAGACTGACACCCTGGTGATTAAATGTCTTTATCATTTATATCAACTTTAAGCCTGAACCAGAAAGTCTAGTTATGTAGGTGTCAGTCTTTCCATGCGCAGAGACGTATATGTTACAAGTAAAGATTGTTGGTGCAGATTATGTCTTTCCATGTGTCAGAGCATCTAAAGTAACACACTAATGCACACTTGCATGTCAGAAAGTGTGTTAGCTTTTGATGTACATCTTCCTCAGTACACGACTCATTAATTTAATAGCTCCATTATGTCAGTCCAGGTGTGACGTATACTTTAGTATATGCAGGAAAGTTTGCTATGAAAAGTTTACTTGCTGTATTTAAAATCCAAAAATTTTATTGGTCATCAATTCATGTATAGTTTTAGACATAAATGAGATTATTTATTTATTCTAGAAACTGAAATCCTGAACACCATGTTTTAACTTAGGACAATCATTGATTTCACTGTCCATTTGAGTCAATCTCTGTTAATGTGCTTGTCAACGTGTATACCAACGAGCAATGACTTTCATTGAGAAAGAATAAATAGAAACCACACAAAAATCAGTTCCAAAGAACTCAGTTCTCAGTGTATTTTGAAACAGTGTGCCTCTATGTACCCTCAGAAGGCTCAGAAGAAATTATCTATACAGTTGATTTCTGAACCTTGAACTTTACAGACTCGCTTTGAAACTCTTATACTTGTCTTACAGTAGTACTGCATAATGGCTAAAAGGTAGCAGCTGCCTCACTGTCAGCTAAACAAAGCTAACAGAGTAGATCAGTTTCCAGCAGTAGTTATTTTAGATTTGTAGGTTTAAGAGAATTAGCCAAAAATAAGTTGCACCTCCTATCATGGTGAAAGAGAAGTGACAATATATTAGTAAAGGAAGTGTTTATCATGTATGCAGGACTCTCAGAAGAGCAAATCATTCTGATTTTTTTCTCTACCAGGAGCCACAAAAGAAATTAATTTTCTAAAACAGATTTCTAGTGCTTTAACACCATTGATTTTTCAAGCTTTTTCAGGAAACCTCTGACATACTAAGCTAAACATTAAGTTTTATTTTATAATGAAAGATATTGACTAAGAAACAAGCTGTAGGAGTATGTTGCTTAAACACTGAATGGTAAGAATGAATTAAAATGTTGAATACAAGAGACCAGATTAATTCAGATCTCTCTGGATCATGCAAGTCATCCACAAAAAGATACAAACCAAACATTTCTTTTCTTTTCTTGTGGGGCATGGCAAACATTACCCTTCTAAAAGCTACAGGGACATTATAGCAATTTTCCATTGACACATCTTTTCTCTTTCATTCCTTTGAAATGCTTATGGCAGATAAAAATGGTCATTCCTTCATTAGATGTCCTTGGGAGGGAGTGTAGGTGAAAGAAAACTTTGCATATAGAAGAATTCTACTGGGTAATAAATCTCGTGCCTGAAAGTATGGTTCTTCTAAGAATCCTCCCAGTGATTTACAAACCCCTTCAGGAAGATGATAATGTGAAGGGTGAGCAGGCATAGGTTATTTCTGACTGCATTCATCCCTATGTCCAAAAACATTTCAACAAGCCGTATTCACTTACATGCTTAAGAACACAAGATTTTTCTTGGGTTTCTATAATGGTACTGCATGCTACCCCTGCTTATCTTGACAGGTAGAATAGTGATAAGTCATGAATGATTAGCATCAGGCTGTTTAGGCAGTTGGGGACGTTTTCATCAAAAATTAAAACAAATATAATTGGTGGATGAGATTCTTTCCAGAGCTTATACTTCTTGTGAATAAGATGTCTTAACAGCTAGGAATGAAGTGACAGATGTAAGTGCAGATCTTCTCACACTGATGAGTTTCCACTGTATTCATACCACCAAGTTAACAGGAACTGCATGGATGGATGAATGTGTCACCTTTTTGGCTTCTGCCACTTCTCTTCTACGTATCTGGTAATAGCTCATACAAAGGTGGTCCATGCCACTAGTAGTGAACCTTAATCATATCCTTTGATGTTCCAAACCATCTCTTCTCACTACCAGGAAGTACAACAGTGATCTCTGTGCAAAACTGAGACCAATCAATTGAAAGTCATGCCTTAAAGCTGATGATAGCTGTTGAAGAGATACAGTTAGCATGCTGGATGAACAGAAAGGCAGATAGGCTGTACCCATCTTTGATTCCAGCTACCACAGCTGGACAGAAACAATATGGTGCCACTACTACTTCCTGCACAGCTACCAACAGCAGGACTTCAAGCCCTGTAGCATTCATAATAAGTCTTAAAGGTCTGCTGTTCTTTTCTGTCACTTCAGTATGTTGTATCACTATATAATGCTCTGCTAATACTGTATGGAATTTTCTGTCATCTCTGATACTCTCTAAAAGCTCTCTAAACTCTGCAATGAATAAAGGACTCAGTCCTATAATGTGCTGAATTTTCTTGAACATTAATAGTTCCAGTTATATTTAAATATTTTTGAGAGAAGAAAATTGGCCAGAAGCAGTAGTTGGACAAGCACTCTATTGAGTTCTTGATATTGTTCCATATAATCAGACATTAGTGTGGAAACACTCCAAGCTTTCTTCTGCTGCTTATGTTATTTCAGTGGGACTTCCTTTGATTTACCCAAGGAACGTTTTGTTTCAGTTGATGTTTATGATTGACTTCGTGACCTAAGCAGTACAAAAAATGTAATGAAATATATTCTCATTGTTTGTGGGTGTTGAGTCTAATTATGTCATCCATAAAAATAAACAGTTTTGCATGTGTGCCAGAAATCAACTTTTTATCACTGCAATTCAGAACTACATTTTCTTTCAGTTCAAAATCATCAGAAACCAAACCAATACAGAAATGAATGTTTATAAAATTTCACTAAGCTGAATTAAAAATTCTTATAATTATTGTACATACTTTAATATTATAAACAATTTTGTTCCCTTTTCCCTAAAAAATGGGACATATTTTGTAAAAAAATCAATTTAATATGCCTAGTAAAAAAAAAGAAGGATCCTTTACAGGCAGAAATGGGTAAACTTCTCTTTCTTACACATAAGTTCTCATGCTTAATACCTTGGTCATTCTGGGAGAGATGTCTTTTTACGCTAGTACAGACAGACCTCTCTGTCTTGATGGTCTCACTCAAAGTAAAAAGTACAGCGATGGCTCGGACATAAGATATGTATTTTTTGGTTTTCAAAATTTTTTTAACGCAACAATAGGAGATGGGAATGGGAACTCCCATCACTGACACACTTGAATAATATGGAGCAAAATAAACTTCTAGAAGTATAAAAATAGCTATCTATCTTCACCACTAAATAGTTTTGGGTTTTTTTAAGGGATTCCAAGGTATGATTAAATTTATAAACCTAAACATTTCTTATAACTGGTTGGTTTTGTTAATATCACTTTTCATACCCAAGAAATATATCCAACTGAAGATGAATGTCAAACAAAGAGGAGGAAAAGGAAAACAATTTTATTCAGTGTAAGATTCTTCTGCTATTAGCTAAGTAAATAATTTCTTTACACAATTTATTTCCAGCTTCTTATCAGTCTGTCTATATCACATGGCCAATTTCTTAAATTTGTATCAAGAGGAACAAATCCTTGGGAAAGAACTGCAGAAGTGCAGTAACAGTCTTGGGCATCTGCAGTGGATAAAAGGAAAGAGGTGTTGAAGCTTGAAAATCCTTGAAAACAAGAAAGCTTTTAGCATAATACAACATAATGTGGAAACCTGCAGACATATTAAAATTAGCGAGGTAGACAGAGTAAGTGAAATGTTAAAGATTTCTCTATTGATACATGAGACAAGTATGGATGTGAAGAAGGCTAGAAAGAGGAAATTGTTTAAGAAGACGAAGTAATGAATCTGAATTAAGAAATTATATTTTCAAAATGTGTAGGCAATATGTATGTAAGGGTAGAATTCTGATGACAACTGTGATTGATCATATAGTGTCGTGGTTTAAACCCAGCCGGCAACTTGGAACCACGCAGTCGCTCGCTCACTCCCCCCCTTTTCCTTCCTCCCCCCGTTCCCGGAGGGATGGGGAGGAGAATCGAAGGAATGTAACTCCCACAAGTTGAGATAACGGCTCTCCAGGTATAATACAAACCACTACTGCTACCAATAATAATGATAAGAGGAATAACAAGGGGAGAGGACACAACCGCTCACCACCCGCCGACCGATACCCAGCCCGACCCGAGCAGCGATCTGGGCCTTCCGGGTAACTCCCCCCAGTTTCTATACTGGGCATGACGTGCTGTCGTATGGAATAGCCCTTTGGCCAGTTTGGGTCAGGTGTCCTGCCTCTGCTTCCTCCTGGCTTCCCCTCCTCTCTGGCAAAGCATGAGACTGAGAAAGTCCTTGGTCAGAGTAAACATTACTTAGCAACAACTAAAAACATCGGTGTTATCAGCATTGTTCCCAGACTGAAAGTCAAAAACACAGCACTGCACCAGCTACTAAGAAGGAGAAAAAATGACTGCTGTAGCTGAACCCAGGACATATAGAAAGACGGCAAACTTCAGTAAATGTACTCTCCTAACCTGGGGTGTATGCCAATGTGAAATGTATTAAAACCAACAACAATAACAGTATCAGAAAGACAAACTGAAATTGTGACTTGTCAATCTTCAGTTCTAGGAAAGCTTTGAAACACAAAATTGCAAAAGCAATTTTATTTTAGCAATATTTTTACTTATGTATAGATTCATCCTTGTATAAGACTTGATTTACAATTTTGTTTTCAAAGATCATAATAACAGAATTACAACATAAAATAGACTACAGAAAAGAATCTTTCTGTCATCCATCTTCTTCCACTGAATGATATTTACGTAACATTAAGATGTAGTAATGTTGTAGGTGCAGTTTTAAGTCTATATTAAGAAATGGGGCTTATTCTTTGCTTGGTTTTGTTGGGCTTTTTTTTTACCTTGAGCACAAATAAAACCTACTGCAAAAAAATCACAGATTTTCTCCCTAACACCACTAAATTCCAAAGTATGTTGCCTTTTGACAATTGTGAGCATACTCTTAAACTTGTCAGAAGAGATAATTACATCTCTGTTTAATCCACTGAAGCACTTTACTTTAAAAATAGCAAAATATTTGTTAATTCTGTTCTTTAACTGTTGCAAAGTGCATAAAGGTATCATGAAAACATGTTTCTGAATGTTATCTGAGTTGCACTTTGTTTGGGTAACAGCTATATACTTACTATCTATATTATTTTACTGTTGCCTTCATCTGACTGATTCCTCCAGACACAACCACAACAGAAATATTATCTGTTAATAATGTACATAAGTGATAAAGTTATAATGATAAGTAGTAATAGATATACATTCATACAATGCATATTGCACATTGCATTCTACTTGGAAATCTCCAATTTAATGCTGAAATGCAACACCTCAATGGTGAAAGTCAACAGCTGTTTAAATACAAAAACAATTTAAACAGGAATTGAAAATTATTATATGCAATTGGAAGAGTAAATGGAACTACAAGTCAATCAATGGCACAATTCTTCTGTTCTAGAAAAAAAAAGGCTAACTATTAGGTTTTATTGCCATTGCACTTTTCCTTTTGCAGATATAAAAGGAAAAATGCCCTTGACAATAATTAAGTATCTTCATATCAGTTTGACTCAGAGACAGGACAGTATTTTTAAATAGCTGTGTCTGCTCATAAATTACACTTTATACATACTGTCTCACCATAAAAATTACAAAAGTTACACTACTTGATAATTTGCTTTTTACACATATTTGGATAACTAGGTGGTTTTTTTTGGTTGGCTGGTTGGTTGGTTTTGTTTTTTTGAAAAAGACTGTAACAAATCTCAGTTTGAATTCCTTCTGAAAAGATTTTCATTTTGTGGTTAACACAAGCAAAAAAAAAAAAAAGGAAGCTTTTGTTGAACAGATATAACTGCAAAAAGATTAACATGCTAGATTCCTTTTAATCAAACGGTAATCTTGATTTCATAATTTTAATTCCAACAGGTCTGACTGTGGTCAGTAGTTTGGCAGTTGCAAATAGTTACAAATCATCAGTCACAATAGTAGCTCATAGAACACTAAGTGATTAGAAAATGGAAAAATATATACAGAAAAAAATTAAGTCACATTAAGTAATGTATGAACAGTATTGCTTTTTGAAGCCTTTTTTTTTAATGATTTCAAAAGAACATTTTGGAGGGCAATCCAACTCGCATAAGAACTGTTAGTTTTGAAGTTAAACTCCACAGCCACATGGCTTTTGTTAATGTATTTTACATATTTTAAAGAACCCCCCTTCCCGCCCCCACCAATTTAAATGTGTCCAGCCTGTCTTTTGGTGAGATTCACATAAGTGTAATGCGTAAAGAACTCAGGAGAAATCCTAACCCTACTGATGAAAATGTTTCCTCTGGGTTCAACAGTGTCATGATTTCATCCCTGTTACTTGCAATGTGATGATTAGCAGATCTTGTCTCTGTGATACCTAGGTAAGTGTGCCCTTAGTCTGTTTTTGAGTTGTAATTCTGTCTGGTTTGTTACTCAGAATCATATGGCAACACAGTAACTTGTGAGTCACTCACAATCAAACACAGGAAGAAGGGGGAACTGTTATGTCTTCTCTGAGTAGCCAATATAGCTTGCAAACTTGAATTAATCTTAGTCTCTTTAAGAAAATGTTGGTACAGGCTGTTCATTCTGACCTTCTTTGTACATATATGAGCATGTTTGAAATAAGGACTCGACACTTCAGAAATTATGTCTTTTTGTTTGTATTTTAGAGCTTCCAAAATCCAGACTTGCCATGTCGCTTAAAGAACAAAGTTGAATTAGATAATCCAATGCTTAAAAATGCTGCATACCTCCATTCTGTATCAGAAGTAAAGAGACAGGCTTTTTCTCACAACTTTTACATAGAGGAAAGGAACAAGACAAACAGATTTCCTTTAGCTTCAGGAAAATTCAATCCTAGAAAGCAACTCCAAGCAAAATCTAAGTTCTCAAGTTCAACAATAATTCTACCATGAATTATTAGAATTACTTTACTTGTAATGCTAGTGTACATGGCATAGAATTTGACACCATAGCTACCGTGCTAAGGAATGCAGGTTAACCTGATGTAAGGGTAGAGTTTTAACCTAGGAGGTTATTTCAAATTATTCAGCCATAACTGAAAAAGCAATTTAGTCTTCATTATGTTCTTGTTAGGAAAGCAACTACCGGAAAACATTAGACACAGTAATTGCTAAACCAGCTCAGACTTGGAGCCTGTTTGGTCCGAGAAGCTATTTGCAGTGTTTTATCTGTCATATGAAAGAAGAACTTTATGCAGCTGGAGGACTTAAGATCTCATACAGAAGCTGTTTTAAACCCTGAAGAATTGCTTAAAATGCTGCTCTTCTTTTTTCTTTTTCTTTTTTTTTTTTTTTTTTTTTTTTTTTTTTTTTTTTTTGCATAACAACTATACAGCCATATGTTCTTATTGTCTGTACAGATACCCTCTCCTTTTTTAATCCAGCAGTTTCTTCTGGTAGTGGTTTCCCTAGCCTAGCTGTAGATATATATCAGTGAAAAGTACTGGTTTTCAAGCTTGCCATGTTCTAGTTCTGCTGAATGATCTCACTCACTAAAGTACCTTGTTTTTAAAACTCTTGACTCCACTTACAACCTGAACCATTTAGTTTGAAAGTGATTGTCAGGGAACGGTAAGAGATATGGATCCATGAGTGACCCCAGGGTGGCTATGCCCTCACCCATGGGCTCTGTGCCACAGGGTCTGGACACAGCGGGGCCCATCAGCAGACCCCAGCACTGGGGGGCCTGCTCGTGCACCCCAGGATGTGACCGATCACTGCTTGTTCACTTTCTGTGAAAAGTAAAACATTTGAATGCTTGCCATATTAGGAAAAGTCAGGTTTTATTTATTGCTAACACACAGTCCATCTGTCTTTGGTATAGGTATGTAGATGCAAGAACATAAACTAGTGTGTTTATGTTCTTGCATCTACCTGTATCTATCTGTAATATTAAACTTTTGTAAAAGTAAAAGCAAATAATCCTTTCTCAGGGTAACTCCAGAACTGCTCATCTGGTTAACTTCAAAATTTCTGAGACTACTAAGACTTAGTGTTAATAACTGATACTGAAGCAAATGAAGTATAATAGTTTAGCTATTTCATGTCTAATACCATTTGGACATCTTATGGATAACTGATTTTTGAATGTCAGTATATATTCTCTGTATTTTTTATCTGATTATTTGGTCATAATTCAATATAGAATAAGATCTTCTAAATTTAGATGAAACTACAGAAGACATTGACAGTGAGTACCAGAAGGATAAGCTTATAAAAGTTTTCTGCTATCCTTTAAAATGCAGACCATACTTTATACTAAAGTTACATTTGTAAATATTTTTAGAAGAGGAAGTATGATTAATCCAAATATCATAGAATCATAAAATGGTTTGGG
>NW_009910165.1:0-1094 GCF_000696875.1 Nestor notabilis
GGGGGGCGGTACTTGGGAAACTGAGCGTGGAAATGAGGGTGGAGGAGAGGACCACAAGGTCCTCTATGTTTGTACCCTGGATTTTTGCTGCTCTGCAGGGAGCAGGAATATGAGGGTGATGGTCATGCTATTCTCTGTTCCATCAGGCAAGATGTTACTGTCACAGACCATCACTTCCCACTGTTTGGGACCAGGCTCTGGTCATTCACTATCACATTCCTGGTTGAGCTGTGGAAATCCCGGGGTTTGGGGTTTGTTTCTTGGTTTTGGCTCTTTATTTCGTGCATTCATTGCAAGTGTGACTCATCATTTCTCCACTGCAGCATCTTCAGAGCAGACGGCTGCCCCAGCGCCCAGTGACTCTAGGCATGGTGCACACAGCTGATGAACTTGCTCCCTCCCCTACCTTGCTGCCACCCTGGCTGCAGGAGGCAGCCCCAAGAGGCTGCTCTGTGCCACCTATTTGCAGCTCAGGGAGCCTGACAGAACCAGGAGGAGTCAGAGAAGCCCTGAGCAACGTCCAACCTGCCTTGAGGCAGCTTGCAGAACAGGAGGAATTTATTCACTTTGCCCATGTACAGCTTTTTGCATCGAAGCACCAGTCTGTGGCTACAGACTGTAGGTAATTTTAAAAGGGATAAAATACACCACTCTCTCCTATGTTTATTTAACCCCTTTTTTCCCCAGCTCCACGCTCCTTGATTGGGCAAGGCTTCCTTAAGGTTCATCCCGAGGGTCCTTTCCTACCACGAGGTGGCAGAAAAACACATCACAGAGGCGGTGGGGGGAAGTTCCCAAAACTCCCTCATGCATCCTCACCTTGATTTTTCACTTTCAAGCTTCAGGTTATGCTATGAAAACATGTCGTACATAGATCGGCGTGGCTGCTGTGTGTTCAGGAAAATGGAAGTATCCGGATGGATTTAAGTGAGAGATGGTCCCTAGCAGGGCTGGTGGAAGTCATCTCTGCTTAAAAACTTTTAAAAACTTGTTCGAACTGCCAAAACCCTACGTCGTATTATAAAAAGAGACTTTGATATTGAAGAATAGCAAAGAACAAGAATAAAACAAACTGTGTGCACCCAACGCTCTTC
>NW_009910165.1:1114-12212 GCF_000696875.1 Nestor notabilis
GGCGCTTCATCGAATTTAACTGCAGGACTTGACTTAAACCCCAGGCGTGAAACCCTGCCCTAAGAAGCAAAGCCACAAAGAGTTTTTGTAATTGAGCGAGATGTCAGTCAGACAAAGCAAAATTGGCTCCTGTGGGCACAGCAGACTCACCCCCAGAGGAAACAGCACCATGTTCAGTGCAGGATGGATGTAGAGGCACTCCAGCAAAAGATTATTTTTAAGCGGATACAGACTTTAGGCTGCATCTACGCACAGTCCTGACAGACTAAGCATGCACTGATTTCGGATTCCTGCCTCGTGGGTGACTTCTCAAGCTGTTAATCTGTTGTACAACCTCTCAGCCCAGCCTCCATCTTTAAAAAGAAAGCCACAATCACCACACTTGGTGGGAGCACCAGGTCTCTGAGGTGGTGCTTGTTGTGGCCATGTCAACTAGCTACAGTCCATCCACAGGGACTTTTCACAAGGGCATGTAGTGATAGGACAAGGGAGAATGTCTTTACACTGAAAGAGGGGAGATTTAAATTAGACATGAGGAAGAAATTCTTTATTGTGAGGGTGGTGAGACACTGGCACAGGTTGCCCAGAGAAGCTGTGGCTGCCCCATCCCTGGCAGTGCTCAAGGCCAGGTTGGACGGGGCTTGGAGCAACCTGGTCTAGTGGAAGGTATCTCTGCTCTTGGCAGGGGGGTTGGAACTTGGTGATCTTTAAGGACCTTTCCAACCCAAACCATTCTGTGATTCCGTGATTCTGAAGGGAGTTTGCTGGAAGAGCATCTTATTCCTGAATGCAATTCAGTTTGAGACCTCTCCTAAACACTGCTATTTTTTCACACTGACATCTTCTCAAGCATATACTGAAGCAGGTTTCTGAGCTACCCCACGTCCTTTAGGGTGAGACTCAGACATGCTTAGGAAAGAAAAGAGCACTGGGTATAGGGCTGTGCATGCTGCTGCTGCAAGGGCTGATAGGATTGTGAGCAGGGTCAGTATGGCCCCTCAGACACCTGCTCTTGAGGAGGTCTTCAAAGCAGAAGGGATTTGCAAGTGAGTTGCGGCTTGGATGGGAGAACTTTGGGAGGCAGGACTGCTGAAATAGTTTGGTAAGGGCTGATGTGGGAGAATTTGAGATGCCAGGTGCCAAAGCTTTGGGATGGGAGGAGTTAGGAATGTCACTGGATGGCAACTCCCCAGGTACTTCTAACTAGATCTTCAGGCTGGGGCCAAGGACCAGTGTACAAGGACTGCTGCATCCTGATCCCTCTCCTGAGAGCTGCTTCTTGCTCTGTCCTCTACTGTGTCTGACCTATGGAAAGCAGAGGAAATTTTGGCTCAGGATGGCTGTAGGGTAGAAGTGTGGTTTCCAGCTCAGATTCAGGTAGCATGAAATGGTGCCAGTGCTGAAGGAGGAGGTGGTTGCTGAGAGTTAAAATCCCTAATGACACTGCACCCTCATCCTCACATGGGCTGCCTGGAACTTAATTTTAAAGGTGAACTGAAAAATGCTTTAAAAATAATCTCTACAGAAGTTGGTTAAACACCTGAATCATTAAATACGTACACAGATACACATATTTTAAAAGTGCTTCTTTCTTTAACAGACAGAACGTAACTACATGGTCTTGTGTTTCTGCTGGAAGAATGACATAAAAACACATGGTAAAACCTTGAGCTGTAATAAGGAACAGGTTAGAAATTTGTATTTTACTTTCATAAATGCAAACATAGAACTTCATTACATTCTTTGAGAAAACTGCTCACAGAAATAAGCTGATGGCTACAGTGTCAGCCTCTATACAAGTGCAAAAGGAAGATGTGCCATCAGCTGAGGAGCCTATGTACTACCTACAAACGGCAGAAATCCTAAGTCCAGTGAAGTTGGTGAGGATCTTTCAACTGACAGCAATATGCTTTGCCTGAGCCCCACAGTGCACGTAACTACAGCACCTTTCCATAGCTGATCCAGGCGGGTGCTGTGCTGGCACTGGCGAGCTTCTCAGGAGAAGGGTGGGGAAGGTCATGATTTGCACCAAGGGAGTTTGGGAGGAAGGTGCGCTTGGGGGCAGGATATATTCTAGATGGAAGAAACAGAATGAGCAGAGCTGAGAGTAGATGCATAAGACAGTGGCTGTATTAAGATAAGAAACTAGAACCTGATCCAGAAAGAACAGAGTGTCCAGGTGAGTTCTGCACACTGAGTGTAGCAGAAATTTACATTTAGCCCAAGTAAGTCTGCACACAAAGTGTCTAGTGGGCTTGCCTCTGTATTTTGTGCTGTACGCAGAAGATGTAGATTCAGTACAGATAATTCTTGATAGCAGATTCAGGGGGTTATCTGTATATTTCTCACTTAGGCATCATCAGAAAATAAATGTAGATTTGTGGCCTCCTGCAGTTCCCTCAGATTACTTCTATCAGCAGCCACAGCAGAGGCAAATCCCTCTGCTATCACAAGACATTGGGATGGGAAGTCTGTGCAGCTCTGCCACTCTACTGCGGTGTTAATATGAGCCTACAGCCCATAACTCCCTCTGTAAATTTACTTCTGAGCAGAGAAGAATACCGGTGCTGATACGGAGCAGTAAAATCTGTTCCTCTTTGTAAGTAAAGCATCAGATACACACTATCTCAGCTGGAAGAAGAGATATGCTCAGTCCAAAATCCCCAGGAAGTCTGGTCTCATAAAGATGATGGAAGGAAAACCGAGCTGGCAACTGTAAATGCCAAAGGAGCACAAGGCTTTGGGATCTTGCCAAAGGTCTGGTGCAAGTGGGAGGTTGTGGCAGATTTTTGTGAATGAAACGAGGTCTGCAGGAGGAGGTGGAAGATGGCTGGAGTGTGTCAGAGCACCGTGGGCACTGGAGGAACTTACTGGGTAACCTCTTTTAGAAGGCTGTGGGATGGGAACAATGGGGAGTGTGGGAAGGCACATGCACAGGACCCGCATTTTTGTGGTGGCACAGTTATTACAGGCTGTAACTGTCCCACACACATACCTAGTGGGGATGATGGTAGGTTCAAAAGTTAGAAAACAGCTGACAACCTGTAATTTATTTTCCTAATAGAACACCTCCCCCCCCCCCCAAATAACAAACTCACAGTCTTGGGGCTGTGACTTCAGGCTTTTCACTCTTGAGTGTTAAACTTTGGGACTGGGAAGGTTGTAGGATGGTACTCCTGAGTACTGAGGGTCTGACCATGCTCTGTGGAAGACAATGGAAACTATATGATTATTGCCGAAGAGAAGTAACTGCTTGGCTGGAGAAGAAAGAGTTAAAGAAGAAACAAAGTACAATCAAGCAGAGCAACCCAGCTGGCTGAGGAGGAGAGAGCATAAAGGTAAGAGACTGGCTATTCTGGGACTGGTTGTGAGAAGGCAAGCAGTGTTAACAAACAAACTATAAGTCAGGAACTAAACATGATAGGCTACAAATAGAATGGTATAAAAGCTAGAGCAATAGGCTAAAAATAACTGTTGCTAGAAGGGTATATAAAGTTAGAGCAGTAGGCAGTAAAGTGATTCACAGCATGAAGATGCTCTGGGTCCGTGCCTTCATCCCCCCAGTACTCAGTCTTGGGCTTGTGTGGGAGCATTTACTGCTGCAAGCTGAGTAGGTGGATTTGGTGGTATGAAAGCCACCATCC
Organism: Nestor notabilis; assembly: GCF_000696875.1. NCBI lineage: Eukaryota > Metazoa > Chordata > Aves > Psittaciformes > Psittacidae > Nestor > Nestor notabilis. Next base: position 4,759 of record NW_009910165.1, read on the forward strand.
TACTCCACACAGGACATTCTGGATGGAGTTTCACCTTCTACTTCATCTGAGCTAACTGCAGGCTACCAGTGAATGAGATGTGCTGGACTCCCTCCTTGCCTTACACGCATTTTCCCTGCTGCATGACACCTAGAGACTGCTGCCACAGGAGGCTAATCCAGCAGGATGTGGATGCATTTCCCGTGGGATCAGTGAACTGATCCAAATCACCATGTGGGCATGTGATTACTAATGCAAGGATGGGAGCCAAGGCTGGGAGAAAGGAAGAGCAGGATCAGCACTTTGGCAGCAGACCAGAGTTAAATGGGATTAAGCGCAACATGAAGCTGTACCCTAAAAAACCCATCACATCATAATGATTTTCGTTTGCTACCAAAACCCTAGAGTGACAGCTGAAACTTGTAGGAATCCCCATGCTTTCTGTTCAACGAATAAATACAATACACTTTTACCAACACAAGAATTTTCACATAGCTTCTGGCATGTCACAAGATTAATGAAGGGTAAAATGGGATAATTCTTGAATTAAAATAGCGAATAGTGCAGTCGATTGTAAGACCACTACTTATCAGCTATCAGCTGGATACAATGCAACTTTTTCTGCAGGGACAACTGTAGCCTGCAAGCAAACATTTTAGACCTGTGATGACATGCACTGTCTAGGGACACGGTTATAGGTTAGAGTATCTCATCACAATTACAGGGTTGCCCTTAATAGATCCATTTAGCCTGGAGGTTTTGCTAGTCTGCTGTGTACATAGACATTAATCTGAGATAAGAACTGATGTCTCCATTATAAAATGTGAAATATGAGAAGAAGATAGAGAAGGTATGTTTTCTTTTGTTTGCATATGTTTGCTTGGTGTAACAAGAGGTGAAGAGAAAGGTTTCTAAAAAGCAAGATTTAGTGAAAAGATGCTCCTTGGGGGCAGAGGCACAGTGCAGTATAATCAATCTCATGTTTCTTACTGAGCTCTAGGTCCCCATCTAATTTTAATTGTCTGCCTGGAATACTAAAATACTTCCAGGCACTTACATTCTGCTCATTATTAATAAAGGGCATACAAAACTTGAGACATTTCTTCCATTTCCGGCCTCATCCTGGCTTACACAATATGATTCTCAGTACTGCAAGAAAGCAAACTTTCTCCCTTTAATACGAACCTCAAAACCCTGCAATTTTTTATGAATGCTATGAAGTACATCACTGCAGAAAGTGAAATATATAGAGAACAGCATGTTTTATGCAAACATAGTATGCTGCTTTGGGGAGCACAATGTAACAGTTTTCCCTTCAGCATTCATGAAACTTAAAGCAGAATGTCATTGTTTGAACTTCAAACTCTGCTTCTGTAATAGACAAAATCATTTTCTGATGAGATGACTTCTTGAACCACAACTTAAATGTACAGCCAAATCCAGCCTTAGAAGGCAATCTGTGCCTTTGAAGACACATAAGCTTCCTCGGCTGGCATAAATACATGGCTGCTGGGCTACCTATGGCCTGTTAAGAGGAAGAAAGGCTCCATCATGAACTTTGTAGGAGAGACCCCTTTCCACAAAAAATGAAACCCCAAAATTTACAAATTTTGGTAGAAACACAGAAACACCCAATGTTTTTTACAGATATGATCCCCAGATGGTTTGAAAGCTCACTAGAAACTAATCTTGTAGAGAAAACACAGATAAAGACAAGAAAAACATCAGTCCTGGACAACACAAGCATTTTTTTGTTATTAACATGGAAATATGCATTTCTCCTTCAGCACAGTAGAAGAATGTCAGAATGTGGGTATTGCAAATATCCTGAATGAGGCCCTACAGAAAAGAAGCTTTCCGGACAAACTTTACGAACATGGAACAGCTAAATCAGTGAATGAAACCCCCCACATATAATTACAGTTCATTTCTGCACACTGAGTCATCCTGACTATGGGTTCTTATTTCAGACCAATGCCCAGCCCCTTCTGCTTTCCTTTCTGAGAGGTCTGCTCAAATGGGGACTAATCTTCCACAGATGAGCCAAGCTGTAGGGGAGGGATGAGGAGGAGCCTGATGTCAGGACTCCATTACCTCGTCAGTATCCCAGGAGGGTAGAAGCTGCTGAAGGTTATTGCTGGCTGAGCTCTACATACTGTTCCAGCAGAAGATGGCTCCGTGGGCCTGTGGGGTTCAGCTGTCCACTTTTGGATAGCTGTCCTGCAGCCTGCATACCCAGCCTTGTAGCTCACGACCCCCAGTCACTGAATAAAATCCCTTCAGCCACATCGTCTTTAACCAAGAGAAAATTAGAATCTGAGTAAAAATCTTCAGTGCCAGACATGCAGCATTTCTACCCATTGTCCAATTGAGAAATGGCTGAACAGTTTTTTTCTGAACTGTAGGTAACTAAACCTAAATAAATATACTATTTAAGCTTTTAAAAAAAGTTTCTAAATCATAATATGCCAATTCACCTATGATAGTTCAGTTTAACACTTTCCTTACCTAAGGCAAAAGAATGGATTCTGATTCAGAGAAATTCTGTCCCTGATGTCAATGTAAAACCACACAAAAAGGGATGGGACCCACCTGGCTATATGGGTAAGCTATTTGATTATTTCACTGTTCACATACTGCACATGAAGCTTAAAGCCTGACTTTCCCTCTTCGATTTTCATTACTCCTACTCTCCAGAGTCATGTTTTTTGTTTGTTTGGGTTTTTTTTTCTCTTCTAGTACTCCAATTTATCAAAACTTAATACTTTTTTTAATTTGTCTCAGTGAAGGCTATAAAGTGACACTGGGAAGCTAGGAACAAATTATTTCTAACATGCTGCTGTTGTACAAACAATCCTTCCATTAATTTGTCAATTTTTTAAATTAAAAAAGTATTGATTTTTTTGCCCCCTACTACATCTCATGTCAGTGAGCTCCATTTGTGTTGTTACCTGCCTTTCTGTACCTTAAAGTTTCTGTCTGATAGCTCTTGTTATGAGAAAAAGTGTACAATCACTCCCTTGTCACCATCTCCAGGCCATCGGTGAGGTTACAGAGCTCTACTACCCTCATGACAAGCTTCTTTCCTAAGATGGTCACAATGTATTTAATCTCTCCACCTAGAGAATTTTTGCCAACTCTTTGATAACAACAGTGTTGCTTTACTTATTCTTTATTCCTTTTCTAGTAACTCCTAACATAGTTTCATCTTTTGACTGCTTTGAAATCAGTGACAGCCAAGATTTCCTTCTTGGCTGGTAGGAACTCTGGTATGTAAAGCTGAATTCTCTTCCCATATGCTTTCCTCCTGTACAGTTACCAATGCTGAACTCCCATCTGCTGGTATGTCACTCAGCAGTCACTCATTCCGAGATTCTTCTGCAACTCCTTGTTCTTCAGTTTAGTTTTTACCTTGTGATACTTGGCAACATGAGACTATTTCATCATTTCTCTTTAGTTGCTTTTCTAAGTCATTTATGGATATACCAAGCAAGATTGGTCCCAGATGGATTCCTGTGACAGTCTACTGGTAACACCCTCTGCTATGAAATGTTTTTGGTTTTTTTCTTCTTTCCTCTCTATCATCACTTACGGATGGATATGAGGACCTCCCTTTTTACCTCAGGAACACTTAAATTCTTTAAGGTCTGTTTGTGAAAAGCCTTGTTAAAGCTGTTTTGCATTATATAATACAGGCAAGTGTCATACATTTAACATGTAAATATTAAAATGGAGCCTTACTGACAAACTATTGAGAGTTTATTTCTGAGTACACCACCCATCAGGCTATTGACAGGATAATTAAAAAAAAGGTAAAACTAGGAACCTAATATATACAGCTGAGAGCAGAAATTACACATTTTTACACAGCTTGTTACAGACCATTTACTGTGAAACTGGTAAGTCAAGAAAGCATAGAAAAAGGAAACAGGTAATACAAGAGAGAGTGCTGGATGAAGACAATAAGGAAGCGAGAAAAAAATCCAGCCACAAGCTGAGCAGTGAACAGTACGGCACTGTGAAGATCCGGTTAATTCTACAGCCATCAGGCCATGGATGGCAGGATACCCCTGCTGCCACGCAAGATGGACAAACTTGACCCTGTCTGTGGGGGAGTCTCCCTAATCCCGTTCCCACTTCTTACTGCAAGCAACATTGTCACGCGTTCAGCCCTCTCATTCTTCTCCCTTCCCCATGTAAATTTGGTGCCTGCTACTCATTCGCTATTACATTTCTCACATGCTATATTTGGTGGATAAATGTCCACTGGGTACAATCCACAGTGCTTTTTCTGTAGTGTGTTTATGTCAGGATAAGATTATTTACTTATTTATGGTATATTACAATTTCTGAAAGAGCTTACTTGAGAAGTTTCAGTCTTGGTCAGTAAGGAACAAGGATTTTTCTTCACGGGTAGTTTATAAACAGAAGTTCACAGTCACTGCCATTACAATTATGCAATTATATTTTCCTTTTGTGACTTTTTTCTTACATAATTATCATAGCAGAAGATCTCTGCATGTTCAGACTGTCATTTTAAATTGAAACCAGGCATTGGGAAATCTACGCATAAAATAAATTGAACCTTTGCATGCTGGAAACATCTGGCTTTAAAAAGATACAACAGGGAACCATCTTAGTGATAAGAACTGTTTATTTTTGAAGTCTTTGTCATTTTACTGGGACGGTAGCTTAGCATAACATGTAATCATTCTATTTTTAATAAAGATTTCTGCAAGACTAGTCTGAGAGAGAAAGAGTACCTTTCTTTGGAGTATAATACACAAAATCCTTTTTTTCTGAGAAAAGGTTCAGAAAAGGAGAGGAAAATTTGCAAGGCTTCTGCTGTTTAGTCTGTGAGGACAGAGCTAAAAATTAGACTGAAAGATAAGCATTTACAAAACTAACAGCAAACAAACACATTCATTACTTTAAGATCACATTCAAAATCATTTTGGTAAAGATTTCTTCAGGTCCAGGGGAGAAATTGTAAGTAAGCGTATCAGAACATAAGATACAGTATAAAATACAGAAGCTGACAGAAATTTGACATTCTAATACATTGTTCTGACTTTATTAAAACTTAACTTGGCCTGGTATCTGTTTTATGACACAATTTTGAATCTGCTCCTTTGTTTTCCCACATTTAACAAGTAAATCTGCTCATCAAGCTTATTCCGTTGGCTCAAACAATCATTTTTCAGGCACAGTCTCTTGCTGAATATGTAATGCAGAACTTTGAAGCCTTGAGATGAAATAAATCCATGATTTTTACTCAATGACAGCATATGAGAGAAAGAGCTCACAGTGGCTCAGGGCTAGGAGCTTACATGGGTAAAATTACTTCAGACCAGCTAGAACATGGGAAGTTTTTTGTGCTATGCACACATAAAATGTGACATCTACTGAAATAAGACAAAGGTTATGATTTGGGACTTCTTATTATGTAGAAGAGAGAGGAAGAGAGCTCATTTCTCAGGGTTATAATTAAATTGCCTAAATGATGGGACTACCTTTTCTTTTTTTGTGGTGTGATCACTCCTCCCCATCTACCATACTAAATGTAGAAAGGGCATTAGCAAGATAAAACATAAATAACTCTAGCAAATCGAGTATATGTTCCTTGTGAAAATTATTTAAGTCCCAAAGAATATAATCATGGACAGAAAGTTATAGCTTTATACCTTCTGTAATGCAGAAGATAAAACTTAGTTTTATACCTTTTTTATTTTCACTCTGCACCTGGGTGTATAACTGCAGAAAAAAAGTAAAGCAGCTGATAAAGTCTGTATCATATAGAAAAGGGCAAAAATAAAGCTGCACAGGCAAAGGTAAGCCTGACATTTTCTCAAGGAGTATTTTTAATATGTGAGGTAAAAAAGCATGGGACAAAGGAAAAGGTTGACTTTCTCTCTAGCAAGTGAAAAAAAGTTACTACAGCAGAGCAAGCATTGAGATACTAAAGCTGTACCTTTTATTTTTCAAAGAAGAAGATTGTAAAAATGCTTTAAAAACAATCTAAATAGAAAGTTTTGATATGGATTGTTGTGACTGTTATTTGTCTTTTGACTGAGGTAAAACTCAATTGAAAGCTTTAATATTTCTGTAAAAATTACATACCAGTGAACAGTAGAAACATTTTCGTATTTCCTGAAGTTTAAACACCCATAATTTAAATTCCATTCTGGCATTAAGGAAACTAGCAACTCCTTCATGAACAACTAATCAAAGAATTCCAATGGTTCAATTTTCTGCACAATTTCTATCCATCATCGTTTCTGTGTTTCACTCTAGAGCTGGTATATTTAGTGTAATTTCTCGGGGAAACAGTGAGTGTGTATGTACACAAGTAAGGCTGTTAGCTAATCTTATTTGAGTTTGACTGAGGGGTAGAAACCTAGAGACATTTATGTTTCTACAAGTTTCAGGAAAACAAGATTGCGTAGCATTAGCTCAGCCCATATTAGATAAGAATATCATAACTATAGGAAAAACTTCACTGGGAATTAAAACTGGGTATCAATAAGACTGTTTTACATTTCATAGAATCACAGAATGGTTTGGGTTAGAAAGGACCTTAAAGATCATCTAGTTCCACCCCCCTGCCACCTGCAGGGACACCTTCCACTAGACCAGGTTGCTCCAAGCCCCATCCAACCTGGCCTTGAACACTGCCAGGGATGGGGCAGCCACAGCTTCTCTGGGCAACCTGTGCCAGGGCCTCACCACCCTCACAGGGAAGAACTTCCTCCTAATATCTAACCCAACCTTCCCCTATGTAAGTTTAAACCCATTACTCCTTGTCCTATCACTACAGTCCCCCGATGAAGAGTCCCTCTCCAGCATCCTTGTAGGCTCCCCTCAGATTCTTGAATGCTGCTGTATTTCCTGCAGTTAAGAGATTTGTACAAACTTTCTAGTGAATTACCTATTGAAAAGCAATTTCTGCTGTGTTGGATGCTCAGCCCTTTCTTTAATGCAGTTAAAACGATGGTGAACTGTTGCCCTGTGGGTCCCAGACCCACTGGCTGACACATTTCAATAATTTTAATACTCATGAGATTATCCAGCTTTTTTTTGGGGGGGAAAAAAGGAGAGGATCTTTGGGCATTCCATAGTGCATTGGAAATTGTGTGATGGAACTCTTTATTCTCATCTTACATAAGCGAAGTAAGGGGAATACAACATTGTCAGGTTCTTGAGGGTTGCGCATGGGCTCAGGGCTTCTCTTGTGTGTGGGAGACCTGCCTGCTGACCCACTCTTCTTCCACCGAGGAAGCGTTGTAGAAGCACGACTGTCATTTGGTTTGCTGCTTTTGCAACTTCAGACAGGAAGTCAAGTGCTTCCTGAAACCATACACCTCAGCACAGCGATAGCGTTACCCTGACCTTTCTTGGAGCGTCCAAGTGAAGGGGAGGCAGGAAAAGGACATACCACAAAATGTCTAGGGTTTCTGCCGTCTCCATCTACCGCC
>NW_009910166.1:0-5269 GCF_000696875.1 Nestor notabilis
GCAGAGCCAGCCAGCCCCTGCCTCCTCCTCACAGCCCCACTCACAGCCTCCGCTCCACAGCCAGGCCCAGCCTGCCCCGCACAGCCTGCAGGCCCAGCCCCTCCTGCCTCATCCCGTCCCTTCCCAGCCGTTTTCCCTCCCCACTCAGTCATCTCAGTCTCAGGTTCCCCTTCAGACACAAGCACCGTCTCATTCTCACTCCACTCTCCAGGTAACGCAGCCTGTCCTGCCAACTGCAACCTCGCTGCAGCAGGCTCAGCCTCCGCGGGAGCAGCCCTTGCCGCCTGCACCCATGGCCATGCCTCATATCAAACCTCCCCCTACTACTCCAATCCCTCAGCTCCCCACTGCTCCATCCCACAAGCACCCTCCTCATCTCTCTGGCCCTTCTCCATTCTCAATGAACTCCAACTTGCCTCCCCCGCCTGCTTTAAAGCCTCTGAGCTCCCTCTCAACTCATCATCCTCCATCTGCACACCCTCCCCCTTTGCAGCTGATGCCTCAGAGCCAGCCACTGCAGTCTTCACAAGCCCAGCCTCCTGTGCTGACGCAGAGTCAGAGCCTTCCTCCCCCTGCTAACCACCCCCCATCTGGACTCCATCCGGTATCCTCCCAGCCCCCCTTTTCTCAGCATCCATTTGTCCCAGGAGGCCCACCTTCCATCACCCCTCCTTCTTGCCCCTCCACTTCCACGCCACCCACTGTGCCTGGCATCCCACTTCAGACTTCCATCTCCACATCGGCAGCGTCTAGTGGAAACGTGCCCGTGGTGACAGCCTGCACACTACCACCTATTCAAATCAAAGAAGAAGTCCCAGATGAAACTGAGGAGCCAGAAAGCCCTCCCCCTCCACCCAGAAGTCCATCACCAGAACCTACTGTGGTGGATACACCAAGTCATGCTAGTCAGTCGGCCAGGTACGGAGGTTGTCATCAGTGCTTCCTTAATGTGCTCTGGTTTTGTCTGGAAGCAGGATGTGGGACCCGAGTGTATTCTACCTGCACGTCTTGTCGGCCTCTCTTCCTGGCATGATCTTGCTCTGTGTTTCCTGGAGAGGTGCAGTTTCAGACAGCTTGTACTTGTGAGAGGGGTTTTATACTGTATTGTCTGTGGAGTATTATGGTACGATGAGTTTTCTTTCAGGGGAGCTGATAGCACTGTTGTAGAAGTGTCTTGCCTTGTATCACTTGTATAAGTGATACCGTGGTTTTGGTTTCATTGACATGAAACTCTTGCATCTTTCCCAAGGCTAAGCTCTTTCTCTTCTGTTTCTTTCAGGTTCTACAAGCACCTGGACCGTGGCTACAATTCATGCTCAAGAGCAGACTTATATTTCATGCCACTGGCAGGGTCAAAACTGGCCAAGAAGAGAGAAGAGGCCATTGAAAAAGCCAAAAGGGAAGCGGAGCAGAAAGCCAGAGAAGAGAGAGAAAGAGAGAAAGAAAAAGAGAAGGAAAGAGAGAGGGAGCGGGAGCGGGAAAGAGAAGCGGAAAGAGCTGCGGTAGGTTGATTTGTAGCTAAGAGCTGTTTAAGGGAGTTGGTGGGATCTGTCCTGGATGGTGACTACAGAATGCACATCCCAGAAGCACTCTAATGTGTGTGCAAGCAGGTGTTTGTGAATATGGGAGCCTTGTGTATTAGGTGAAAGCCAACCTGCTAGGAGCACCTCCTGTCCTGCCCGTGACTTTCTTCTCTTTAAAGGAACTGGAGAGCTTCTGCTCCTGCTCTGTTTCTGATGTGCAGGAAGCCAGTGCTGCTGGGGATAACCAGGCCAAGTGTTTACATCTGCTTGCAGTAGAAAAGCACCCTGTGCAGGCACAGTGAATGCCTTTGTGTACCTCGTCCTGCTGTGCAGGCACGGGAATGCTGCCTGCTGGAAAACGCAGATCTGAAGGCTCTTTAAGTTGGAAGTAAACTTCATTAACTCTTCTTATGGGGAGACCCAAACCCGAGCCTTGGCATAAAGAGCAAATAAAACAAATCCATCATTCTGTGGCCTGTTGGAAAGGAATGATTACTTCTGGGCCCACACAATTGGTAGGTTGGTAATACATTCTTGATGCTGGAAAAGAAGGTGCTGAAGTCTATTCTGCATTTCAGAGATCTGAATCGTAGCTGTGTGCTTCTGTAAGATTATAAAAGTCAGGATATAGCATCTGTCCGTTAAGGAATGTGTCATTATAAGGACTTCATTTAGGGAATAGGGATCCTTGGGCAATTGCAAGGGTAAAATGTACTTACTGCCCTTCACAGAAGTGCTCTGCTGCCCTTGTACAGGAGGGGAGAGCAGGACGCAAGGTCCTGATGTGAAAGGAGTGGACTTTGTTGTGTTGCACATTGTGCAGATGAGCTTCCTTGGGTTTAGTCTGGTTTAGGACACAAGTGTGCGTGGAGAGGAGAGGAAGAACACACTGCTTCCCCCTACAAGGTAGTTATCTCCTGGCCTACCGGCTAGACAGAACCCACTTCTCCCCCAAATGACACTGGAGCACACAGCTGCAGGAGTCACAGGGCCCAACAGGCTGAACTCGCCTCCTCTTAGCAACTTGAAGCACAAGAAGGGCAGTTTGTGCCTGCTCCAGTTTTAAGCCACGTGTGTTGCAGTAAAGTTCTTTTTCCCCTTTCTGTGCAGCAGAAGGTATCCAGCTCCTCCCATGAAGGCCGACTCGGGGAGTCTCAGCTCAGCGGGCCAGCACACATGAGACCTTCATTTGAACCTCCACCGACGACCATTGCTGCTGTACCACCTTACATTGGTCCGGATACACCCGCTTTACGAACACTAAGTGAATATGCCCGTCCTCACGTCATGTCGCCAACAAACCGCAACCATCCCTTCTTTGTCCCCCTAAACCCCACTGATCCACTTCTGGCCTACCACATGCCTGGCCTCTACAACGTGGATCCCACCATTCGGGAACGAGAGCTGCGAGAGCGGGAAATCCGGGAGCGAGAAATCCGGGAAAGGGAGTTGAGAGAGAGGATGAAACCTGGCTTTGAGGTGAAGCCCCCAGAGCTAGATGCACTGCACCCAGCTACTAACCCCATGGAGCATTTTGCCAGGCACGGTGCTCTGACTATTCCGCCAACAGCAGGACCTCACCCATTTGCTTCCTTCCATCCGGGTTTGAACCCCCTTGAAAGAGAGAGACTTGCACTGGCAGGCCCGCAGTTACGGCCTGAAATGAGCTACCCCGACAGACTGGCAGCAGAGAGGATACACGCGGAGCGGATGGCATCGCTGACAAACGACCCCCTGGCACGGCTCCAGATGTTCAACGTCACACCTCACCATCACCAACACTCACACATACACTCGCATTTACACCTACATCAGCAGGATCCCTTACATCAAGGTGAGCCTAGGGAATTGGGCTGGGCAGGTAACTGGGAAACCTCTCTCCTGAGCTGTTAGCAGTGGTCTGTCTGGAACAGGCAGACTGTGACTCTGGAATTCAAGCAGCAAACCCCTGTTTTAACGTATACAACGTGACTTCCGTACTATGTAAGGTTGTGATAACTGAAATACAGATTATTTTGGAGGGGGAACTAATGACAGTGATGAAGTAAATGAGGATAACACTACAGTGATTGTCATTGAGACTGCACACTGTCCCTGTTGGAGGTTTGCTGTTTCGTTGTGGGGTTTTTGAAGTACTGGAGTCCTGGAGCACCACCTTACAGTGGTACCTGATGTACAGATGGGGACTCCACTGGGTGAAGGGAATTGGCTAGGAGAGATGTCACGGAATTAGTAGCGTTACTAATGCTAATGGCTGAAGCTGGTGTTTCCATAGAGGAGCTGAAGAAATAATTAGGAGAGACTTCTTCATCTCTTGAGCGATTTGACATGCCAACCATCTGGCTTTGGTTGGGCTGAAATTCTCTGTCACAATTCTCCTAAGAACCATCTGAATTTATGGGTTGGCATCTCTTTAGTTACAGTGTATTCTTCTGTGTGGAATTCTTTTTCCCCAAATACTTAATAATCTCAAAAAGGAGCTGATGCCTTGCTCATTTCTAAAGCAAACTACAGGGTTATGCCTCTGGAAGATGAGGCACCAAGCAGGATCTTTCTGGTTTTCTGGTGACAGAATGCAGAGGACACAGTGAGCAAGGCACCAGCTGCAGTAGCTGCCAAGGAAGAGGAGGAAAAAGGTCCAAGTACTTAAAGTGCAGCTTCTGGTGCAGCTGGTTACAAATGTAGTGTTTGTGCAAGCAAATATAGCACACTTTGCCTTGGAGCAGTATGCATTAAATGTAGCTGGAATGTCTCCTTTTTGGAGTTTGGAAGGAATTTGAGTGCTGTTGCAGAAGCCAAATTGTATAGCAAGGAAACCATCAGGGTCTTGTGAGGTTGGTGAGGGTTTTGGGGGTTATGGGTAGGAGATGATGGTGCTGAGTATCAGCGTTCTGAAAGCTGTCAGCTGTGGACATGGGCTGAGGCTGACTGCACACATTGCAAACTGGTTCAGTGTGAGGCAGGTTTGCATTTCCCATTGATAGCAGGAGAAATGTGTCATAGATTGTGTCTGTACAAGGATACTGATGTCAGGTAAGTCACCACCTCTGTGCAGGTAAGTCTTAAGTAGTTGTTCTGGACAAAAATATGGCTAGTGCATTCTCACTCCCAGTCTAGCAAGAGACTGGTACAGGCAAAGCCAAGTCAATTCATTGTCAAGTCTGTCTGATGTGAATTTGCAAAGTAACCTGGTTTTAATCTTAGATGCCAGATTAAAACAGAGTTTGGTGCTCTTGAATGTCTCCAGATGGTTCTTGCTCCAGAGTAGCTCCATAGGGTAAGGCCCTACGGTGCATAACTCGTATGTCTCCGTGGAGCGGGGGTGAATAGAGTGTAAAATGACCACACATTTCTGCTCTGGACCAGACAGCAGCTGAGGGAGAACTGTGTTCCCTCAAGCGTTTCTGTACTGAATGTCACTAGTGAGCCTTCATTTTTGAGTGTGTAAAGGAGAAATGGAGAGGTTTAGTAGAAGTTTCTAAATGTTGACCATCTTGGTTACTGTTTGATGGAGTTCTTGTAGAAATTGAAAGCCCTGAGTTGTTGCTTTACCAGTTAAGACTGTTCAGTAAGCAAATGTCACTTGAACATAGGAAAGCGGGTTTCACATTGGGTGGATCTAAACTTCTGGTAATTACAGGCCACTTAGGCCAAGTCTAACAGGGCTTTTGATCTCCCAGCAGCAAGCAGTGCTTCCCAAAGCAGTTGATTTCATTGCTTTCTTTCCTTCTTTTAAAGGTTCAGCA
>NW_009910166.1:5300-12202 GCF_000696875.1 Nestor notabilis
CCCCCGCTAGTGGATCCTTTAGCCGCTGGACCCCATTTGGCCCGTTTTCCCTACCCACCTGGGACCATCCCCAACCCATTGCTAGGGCAGCCACCTCATGAGCATGAAATGCTCCGACATCCAGTCTTTGGTGAGAGCATTTTATGGTTCTGTATGAAGGTTGGCTCTTGATCTGAACTGTCATCTTCTGGGTCTTCACGCTTCTAGGGAGGGGAGGTGGTGGAGTCGAGCTGTAACTTAGGTTACAGCCAAAGGTTGGTTTGTCTAACAAAAAAGCTTCATGGGACAACTCTCTGCAGACCTCATAGCAAACAAGTGTCTAAACATGGGCAACTGTCTCTTAGGTACTCCTTATCCACGAGATCTGCCTGGTGCCATTCCACCTCCTATGTCCGCAGCCCACCAACTGCAGGCCATGCATGCCCAGTCAGCAGAGCTGCAAAGACTGGCAATGGAGCAGCAGTGGTTGCATGGGCATCCTCACATGCATGGTGGTCATCTACCAAGTCAGGAAGATTATTACAGGTGAGAGGTGCAATGAAGGTTTTCGGAGACATAGGGGTGCTTACAGCTTCCTTTGTCTGTGTCCACATTCCATGTTTTTTCTTCCTGAATTACTGCCTTTCTTACTGTGTGTTGAGTTGCTGTCCTGAAGCAGTTACTGAAGGTGGGTGAAGCTGTACTAAGACCTAATTTGGGTGTAGGTGGTGGAGCAGATGGAAAGCTAGGTCCAAATTACTGGCACAGGATGTGGACTAGTTGAGTCTTTCATTGCAGAACTATCCCTGATTGGGGCTTTTAGTGTGATACTTCAGATTGCTGCTTCCACATCTTTCTTCCTTGAGAACAGTGGAGGAGGATGGGTAAAGCTTTATGAATGAGAAGAGAGGAGGAATTCAATGCATCTTAAGATACTACCAAGGGGAGTAGGAAGTTGAATTGTGTGAATAATATGGATCCTACATTACCAGCTGAGAAAGGCTAGATGAATCATGAGTTCTTGTCCCCGGAATGCTGTATGGTGTCCATAGTGGTGTTCTCTCTTGTCCTACCTTAGGTGACAGTATCCTCATTCCTGTTTGGCAGTGGCCACTGAGGATACTAAGAAGAAAAAGCCACAAGCACCTAGTGAGGGTCATTCCACATGTCTGTGGGTAGGAAAGATACGGAGGAAGCAGCATATTAAACACCTGCCTTGTGCTGCTTTACTCTGATGTTTCAGCCCTTGCTTCTGCTACCCAAAATTGCCTGCTGGCCTTGTGCCGTGGGGGCAGCCAGTTGGCCTGAAGCTGTCATCTCTGCGGCTGCAGATAAAGCTGAAGCCTGATGAGCTGGCACTAGTGATCTTGCTCACATGTAAGGAGTGCTGCAGTAGCAAAAGGTCAGCGCTTCCTCCCGCAGCAGCCAGCCTTATCGCTGCTGTTACAATGGCTCTCGTTTTGTGCTGAAAGCTCACAAGTCCTCTTGCAACCTCTGTTCCCTTCAGGGCCGCGGGTGAGGTGAGCAGGAAGTCAAAGTTGTCTCTGAAGTGTCTGACACCTCCTTCGTTTTGTTAAAATGAGTTTTCTTTCTCTTTTCAGTCGACTGAAGAAAGAAGGCGACAAACAGTTGTAATAAATTATTTATTTGTAATGCTGGCTGTGGAAACCCCAGTCCTTGGGAAGGAGTGGAACATTTTTACATACAATAAGAGCTACAAAAGGAAAAAAAGAATATCTTATAAAGATTTCTTTATATATTTAAAACAGAAACAACCACCCAACAAGTAGAGACTTATCAACATAGTGTTTCATTTGTAGAGAAGATTTCTCAAGACTGGTGTGGGTCTCCCTGCATGACAACGTATTCAGAAGCCTATTGAAAATACAGGACTGTGTGGAATATTCAGAGAACTTCCTGCAATCTTGGTTTTTTGGGGTTTTATTTTGTTTCTTACTAGTTTGTTTTGAGTAGGTGCTAGAATCAGGTTCACAACACAAGTCACTGTGCGTGAAGAGACACTCAATGCATCTATAGCTATTTTAATAAAAACAAGGATTGCAAGTAGGTGACATAACAAGCTCTGAATCCAAGTGCTATAATAATAAAAAAAGAATCTACTTTTATTTTAATACATTGTAGGAAATCTTCATAATTTTCAAGAGAGCTCAGTTCTGCAGCATGGCTTTTTAAGTCTGTAAATAACCTTTTTTTGGGTAGGGGGGAGAAACAAAACAAAACACAAACTCCAGAAGCATTTATCTTGATTTTCAGTAACATCACAAATTGTGAATTCCTACCTGGTATTGACAGAATACAGAGTTGATTTTTTAATAAAAAAAAAAATTATATATATAATTATCCCTTTAATTAAAGGGAACGATGGGTATCAATAATTTCAAATGGGTCAACGCTTGAAATTTGGTTTGCTATCAACAATAAGCATTAAAGAGAGTTGCAGGGATAATGTTGCAAATGACTGTTTCTGTTCTTGGTTTTTTGGTTGGTTTGGTTGTTTGGGGGTTTTTTGTTCGTGTTACATCTCTCTGTTCTGCAGCTGATTTCTGTTGAGTTGGGTTTCTGAGCAGTACAGATGTCCCTTGGAGCTCGCTTACCCTTTTTGATGCCTGCTTCAAGGGTTCATTATCAGTGTGGCCATAATACACTTCTTTCCTATTACCTTTTGAAACTTAATCTAACTACATTGGGTTTAGACTGTAAGGGAAAATTCAAAGAAATAATCTATTCTAAAATCTCTTTTTAAACATGTTCCATGGCTCAAACGAGTACAGCCAGAGTTTTGTAGCCATGTGCATCCTTTTGGAGGACGTGCTCTTTCTGGCCTCTTCTGTTTGATATGTTCTTAAGAAAAGTGGACTAGGCAACTCCGTTAGTGTTCTTAAAGATGTTCTGCAAAGACCAGCCTCTAATTCTCTTTAACTGTTTTAGGTTTGGTTTTGTAAGCAAAAAACTTTTTAACTGCCACCAGTGTTCTGTATCTCAGGAACTTCCTGCTTTGGGATTAACCGTAGACAGTAACATTTACTGACTCCCAACACAACAGGTCCATGCAGAATAACTCCTGTTGGGTAGTTCCCCTGTGGAGGGGAGGAGAGGAATGCACAGAAGGCCAGCAGGCATTATTCTGGAGACAGCTCTGCTTACTGTCTAGCAGATCCATTTTTTATCTCACTGTTTTGCCATGGGTTTTCTTTGCCAGAGCAGAGGGTGATGCAGCCAATGGACATCTGAATCTGCTGGCTTTTTTTTCTGCTGGTGCGTAACTTCCCCCCATTCTCTCTCTCAAGTCGTAAGTGCTCTCTCTCTGCTGTTGTAGACTGTTCAGTGTGATGGTTGTGTCATAGGACTGTACTGAGCCATGCTTGATAAACTTGTAGTTAATCATACATCCTGATGGAAGGCATGGCATGCACAGTGCTTTATCTGCCTCATGCATCTCAAACCAGGGACTGTGTCCAAAGGTTACTGCTGGACAGTTGGTAACATCAGTTGACCAATTCAAAGCATGTATCAGGGTATTCCTGGTCCACTTGAGGCAAGAATGTACAGGAGAGAGGGGAGGACTGTTTTAGCTTATGTCGATCTTCCTTTTTTCCTGTCCTCATTCCGGATTTCTCAGTGCTGAAGAGCTGCAGTAGCATTTAATCAGTTCCATCTGCTATGTTTGAACTCTGTGTGAAGGCATTAGGAACAGTTAGTGTTTCTGAGAGCTGGAAACCAGGAGGTCAGTCTAGAATCGAGGATGGTAAAGTCTTCAGTCAATGCCTTCAGTTGCTGTCTGCAGCGATCAGGTGAAATGGTTTCTTCTACCTTTGCAAACAGTGGAGTAGTCGGTAAGATCAGTCTGCTCAGCAGAGAGAGTGCCTCAGGTTACTTTAAAGGTCTAATTGGGCACATTTCAGGTGAACCTCCCCTCCTTGGTTTTACCATGGGTAATTTGGGAGTCTGGGGGAGTTGAGCCACTTCAGCCATTTCTTCTTGATCCTTCTCTTTTGCTGTTATTTTTAGCCATAGTTTTTCTTAAGGAAAAACCCAACCTAATTGCCTTCCGTGGTCCTCTCTCTGTCTGTACTGGTTTTTTCAGCTGAAGCTTGCAGTCTGTTCAAAAGCTGTTCATTGATTTTTAACTTGTATTTTCCCTAGAAAAGCATTCTGATAATTTATAGGAGTTTTTTGTTCATTCAGCAAATAAGCACTGAAATTCTTCCACTTCAGACCGATGATTAACTACAACTTTTCATGCAGTGGTTTTTGAAGCCATCTCGGTGTTCGATGCCCTGTTAAAACAACCCAGACCTTTTGCTTTTCTTTAAGAAATCTCTCTTCTTTTGGTTTTTTTTCCCTCTGTTTGGAAAGTTGATTTTTTAATTTTGCTTTAGTGTTTTTGAAACGTCTCTCTTGTTCTATGTTGTCATGGTTGAGCTTGTTTCACTGCACCGTTAAAGCAGAGTGTACATTCTGACTGCTACATTTATATATATCTTGAAGCTTAATGTATATATGAGTAGTTTGCGATGGGATAACACAGTGTAAACAGAGTAGAAACCCAGAAATCGTGACTTCTGTGTTCTCTCCATTTGAGTATTTTGTAATTTTTTTGAAATATTTGTGGACATAAATAAAACCAAGCTACACTACAGCAGCCAGGTTTTGCCTGCAAGCGAAATGTCTCTTGATTGTTGTCAGTGGGAAAGGAGTTGTTTTCCTCTGGGATTATATGGGATGCCAGCATGGCCATCTTGTCTGTTACAAAGCTGTCCTGTCTTTCTTGGCTTTATTTTTAACTTGAGGTCATTTTATTTTTAATAGACTGTACACCAAACACCAACATCATGTCCAGTGTGAAGAGTATATTCTGCCTCCCTGAGGCACATCTATGCTCTACGGCTAATGCTGGATAACTTCGTCATATTTTCCCCCAAGATAAGCAGTCACATTGATAAGAGTGAATGTGTAAGGATGTTCTGGCTGTTGTGACTTCAGGGGCTTTCTGTGTACAATGGTCATATATTGTAGGCACTGATCTGCCTGAGCACAAACAAGTAGCTAAGATGAAGCGTGTGCTTAAGTTTTAATTGCATCAGCCAAAGATGAGTAGAAGGATGAGAACTTGTAAACCAGAGAGGACAGTTCCCCCAGTTTCAACATCTTTTAGATTTGCCTGTGAACCAAAGGTGTTGAGAAGACATGCAAAGGGGAATGAGGACTGAGGACTTGAAATTGGATATAGTACACTACACACACCCCAGTAGCCTAGTTCTTTAAGCATCTTACTTTCTAAGAGATGTTATTTTGTGCCACTAACAACCAATACAGAGCTGGCAAGAGATGCATTTTCCAAAGGGATAATTACAGAGAGGAAGACGCACGATAATTCATTGTTTAATCATTGCCTGCTGAAAAGCTGAAATTTGCTTTCAGATTGCATCAAGTTACGTGTTTGTGTACATTTGTAGTGGCTCCCTGTCTTCCATCTGGCGGAGATTATAATGTATTTGTGTAGCTGTTTGAGTGTTCTGTATTGGCAGTTTGTGATAATCTGCATCACCAAAATTAAAGGCAGTGTTGTGATGCTCAGAGAGAGGTGATGAATGTCTTCACAGGGTAAACCTTTGGAGCAAAGGGAGAGGGGAAGGCTGCATTGTTGATCTGGCTCTGCTTTGATCTATGATTTTTCAGTAGTAGTGAGGTATTTTGACTCCAGTTCAGGCTAATTAGTGCTCTGAGTACAGTGAGAAGAGAGAGCCCTGTTGTCTGAGTGTACTTGAAGCAGATGGACAAGTATTCATGACAAATTGCACAGGAGTTTGGAGCTGCCCATTTGAAGAGGCTGCTCTATTTATACCCTGTGGCATTTTATAAGGGGAAGGTCAGATCTTGTCTACTGGAAAAATAGCTTCTGAAAGCGCCTCTTCTGAGGCTGGCTTGAACATGTGCTGTGGTATTTGGCATTTCTTTTGGGGGGGGGTGGGGGGTTAATTCCTTGTACTTAATGTAGAACTTGAATGGGCTCAGGCTTCCCTCCCTTTTTGAGGTGAACGAGACTTAAAATGGTGAATTCTACAGGGACGAGGACAAAGAGGATTTTTATCACTGCATTAATAGAACAACACAGCTCTGTTGCTATAGTGGTGGTGTGTTAATGCTGCCTTGCCATTGCAAGAGTAAAGGCTGGAAACCCATCTGTCGCATGGCTTTTTTATATGCACATTACCAGACTTGAATGTCATGTCAGCTGTAAAAAGTAACTTAGGCTGTGGGGTTTCAATCCGTCCCAGGCCACGGTTAGCTTTTTACAACCTCCATTCATGCAGGCACAAGGAGAGAAGATGAATATAGGTGTCAGGCTTAGGAATTTCATCTTCTGTTCTTCGCACGTGAAAAGCAGGTCTTGTGGAAGCTCTGGTCCTTGCAGATGTCCCTGTGCGTTGTTAATGCCTAAATACCTGTAAAACTGGCGTCTGGTCGATGATGACAACTGGAAAGCAAGAATAGCACATGTCAGTGTCCCGCACTGACACACTTCAGTCCTGCTGCTTACAGGAATACGTTGCTCACATACAGCTAATGAAATGACAAAAGCTTCACGTCAGACTCTGTTTCAGCATCTTCACATAAAGTCGTGGAGGAATAAGGAAAAACTTACTGATTTTTCAGTCAGATTAGAGGCAGCGCACCTTACCAATAACTTGTTAATGTTCTTACTAATTATTGACTTTTAATAGGGCTGTAGTCATGAGGCTTAGCTAGAAAATGGAGCAAATACCTATTTTGTGCAGAGTTTTTCTTCGGTTGTGTTGTTCTCTTTTGAAGTGCTGGCTATTTTTATCCCGTTACACAAATACACGGATACGGGCCCGGAGCTGCTCTGTCAGCGGCGGCCATGAGGGGAGGCGGCGCGG
>NW_009910167.1:0-265 GCF_000696875.1 Nestor notabilis
GATGGCATCCCTTCCCTCCAGCATATCAACATGACTGAAGGAACAAAATTTCTTTTCTAATTGCTCCTCACAACCTTCACAGTCCACATGTTCTCTGTACACTATTACCCCACATTTACATTTCACTGGAAGAAACCTTGACCAGCCAAGTCACCTAATTACAATAAAATCCACTGTAGTGGTTTAAGCCCAGCCGGCAACTCGGAATCACGCAGCCGCTCGCTCTCCCCACCCCCCACTTCTTCCTCTCCCCGCTCCCGGCGGG
>NW_009910168.1:0-4949 GCF_000696875.1 Nestor notabilis
GGCCGGGCGGTGTGTGTGCGGTCGCGGTCGGTGAGGTGCCGGCGAGCCTGGAGTTCACAGTGTCGCTGAATTGTTTTATAGATAAAAACCTCGAGAACGCGGAGGAGGCGGCGGAGCAGTTCAAGTTAATCCAGGCAGCGTACGACGTCCTCAGCGACCCCCAGGAAAGGGCCTGGTGAGCGGTGCCTCGGCTCCGGGGAGGCGGCTTTACTCAAAAAAAAACTTCGGTTCTCGCTGGGCCCTGTGGCATGTCAGCACGTGTCTGTGGGGCAGGAGCAGTGCTTTGGGTCAGGCTTGGGTTGAGAGCCACGCAGCCCCTCGGGCAGGCAGAGCCCCCCATACGTACACCTTGCTGGGGAGGCACAGCGCACCCCACACGCCCTCCGCCCGGTGTGTTGCACGGTGGTGTCGGGCTGGGCGCTGAGGAGGGCTCTGGAGGACACAGCCGCTGTTGGCCTCTGTTTCTCCTCCCCAGGGCAGGAGGCAGCCTGCTCGTTGGCGTAAGTGTCCTTCTGGTCACAGTCCTGCCAGACTTAGGGGGAAAGAGCCAGCACCACGCTGAGTGCATACAGGTGTTTAGGGTGCTGTTGGTTGCTGCAGATGGTAAACCTTAATGACTACGTAGTGTCGTCTGGCAGTCCTGGTTTTAAATACACGCACATCTCTTCTTAAGAAATCACTGCTTTACATGTTCTGAGTATCTTGTTTTTCAAAGGGGCTAAAGCATCTACGAGACTATTGCAGCCAGAAAGGCCTGTACTAAGTTTGTCCTCCTTGGAAGGACTGTTTCTCAATTTTTATGTTAAATTTTTATATGCTAATGTATGATATAGTTTTGGTTTGGTTTTTTTTTTTGGTGTGTAAGTATGGTATGATTTAAATGTCCTACCCATTTCTGAAAGCTTGTTGAAGCATTTTGCATATGTGTTTGCTAGCTGCCCATTAAGAAATTGCTGCTATAGATACTGCAGATAAAGTGATAGCAAGTAAGCTAAAAGTCAAGAGAGAATATTTACTGAGCCTAGCCTTATTTCTCTCTGAAGACTCTGGATATGACACGCAAATTCGGGACACCGGGCTAAGCTGTACATTGAGGTGATACATGTCCTTTGTAAGTTTACTAGCACTGGGGAATGTTCTGTGTCTCTGTGTCCTTATCACTGTGAATTTTTTGCTAGGTATGATAATCACAGGGAGGCTCTGCTGAAAGGAGGAGTTGATGGAGACTATCAAGATGATAGTTTAGATCTGCTGCACTACTTCACCGTTAGCTGTTACTCTGGATATGGAGATGATGAAAAGGTAATGAATTAGTAGGTCTTTAATGAATCAATTTGAATTTCATGGAAAGTATTGACATTTGCTTCACATCTAAGAGCTATGTGTAGAATTGTTGAGCCCAGCTGGTAATAATGCTTAAAGAAATCTTTGCAAGACAGGCTTATGCTGGATGCTTAGGGAAACTTTAGTTTCTGCTTATTGTCCAACAGTTACTTAGTCATGATTTCCAACTACACCATACAAACACACAGGGTGTGCATATTATTTGTGCCATATAGTGAAGCTTTGTAATGCTTTGTAGTACCATCTGTTTATTCAGAAATGTCATTAACAAGCTAGAATAATCCAAAATGGGAAAAAAATAAAATAAAGCGATATGACAACAGTCCTGGGGGAAGGTGTGCTCCCTGAAATTGAATTGTCTGTTGGATTTTGAGATACTCATCATAACTTAAAAAGCTCCAGGTAATTAGAAAAATCTCTGCAGAAAAAATCTTTATCTGTCTTTTTGTTACTGTGTTAGAAGTGAGTTAGTAACATCTTAATTTAAAAAGAGATAGGATACTTAATAGTGAATTTTATATTTGGAACTTCCTCAGAACTTGATCCTGTGTAATCAGGAATTTACCAGCATCTCCAGCATGCTGAAACATTTTTTCTCTGGGGGGAAGAGGGAGGTGTTAGATTTTAATACAGGTTCTTGATGTATGAGAGACTACACAAAGGAGATGGAAACAGAAGGAATGCGAGAAGATGGGGACTTTGTTAATGGAAAGGTCATGCTATCTAGAGCAAGTTCTTAGAAGGCTTTTACCCTGATTTCAAGTTGCTGTTGCAGGATCCTAATATTTCTCTAAAACACACTACTGTGACTGAGCATTTGTACACCTATCACTGGGCCACGCAAAGTGAGTTGTGGGGTTTTTTTATTTTTAATTTCAGGGATTCTTTACGGTTTATCGAGAAGTTTTTGAAAAGATTGCAAAAGAAGAGATGGAGTATATGACCCAGGAAGATATTGAAGAATTCCCTATGTTTGGCAATTCCCAAAGTGACTATGATACGGTAAGAGCAAGTGTAAATCTGAACTGAAAGTAACGCAGTTAAGTCATGACTTTGTCCCACAGTGAAATCAGAGGATAGGTTTCTGCTGGTCTTTGAGGTGAATACAAAACCATGTATCTGCTGTCTTTTCTGCTACTGTAGATCAGTACTATAAAGGAAGTGCTTGTGTTCTGATTCATAATAATTAGATGAGCTAAAATTGGTATTTCCTGTTGGACTGTATCATTAGCCAGGATTTTTGGGTAAGTTGTTAGTCAAACACTTCTCAGGCCTAATCATCAACTATGCCAGTGAAACTTACGAGTAGTGCAAGGCCTATGAAACAAAGGACAAATGTTTTCTTTGCTTCTTGATGAGAATAGTTTACCAGTGTTTTAATGCAAGTTACATTACAGAAAGGGGTATTGAGACAATTATTTTTGTTTTAATAATATGTAGTGCCCTGCCTGATTTAGAAAAACTGCATAGCACTTGCTGCATAACACAGCCTTCAGCAAATGGCAGACGTGGTGGCTGACCTGCAGTGTGAGCTCCCACAATCATGCTCTTTGTAATCTACAATTATTCTGTAGTAAGATTTATTTTCCAAAACATTGCATGCTTTCCTCTGGAAAGCAAGAAAAGAAAATGTGTGTGGGACACTTGAATTCTTGTCATCTGGTTTGCCAACTATTTGTTGCATTCTGCCAGACTTTCCCTTTTTTGTTTCTTTTTTTATTTTTTTTTTAAGGTTACCAGTATTCCTGTGTTGAAGTTAAATAGTAAAGTAATAGCACTTTCCCAGAGAATAACTGCACTTATCAGTGTACTCAGTTATTGTTCCTGGTTGCTACTTAACGCCTGTCACTTCTAGTAGAATTATACTGTATGACTAATACTTAGGAAATTTAAATTGATGCATACCTTAAAAATAAGTAACTTAAGTGGTATAAAATGTTGCTGTAGTTAGAAAGAAAGTTAGAAATCAAACTAAGAAGTGTCAGAATGGGTGTTTGAATGTCAGATAAAATTACAGGACGGCTTAATAAATGGAAGTCTTTCCCAGAGAGAATATTTGTGTCTCTGAAACTGCTAAAATACTGAGTTCTCTTGAAACTGTTTGAGGCCACTGGATAGATAAGATTATAGACCCAAACCAGCTTTTACGCTTTGACACCTGCCTTGTTAATGTCCTGGAATCAGAATACTGTTGTGCGTGTTTCGGGGTTTTCTTGAGGTTTGTTGTTTTACTGACAGGGAAAAAAAAGATTCATAGTGGTATTTTATGTGAAATAGCACAATTAAAAGGTCATTATCCCTGTTAAGGTATATTCAGATAAAGATGTTACACTGTCAGAGGATTCGAGCATGGCAGTGCTCACTTCTCTACTCAGTGGACTGAGTATCATGGGAAAAGGGGAAAGATGTAGGAAAGGAAGCCACAAAAACTCTATAGAAGCTTCAGAACCTGCAGTGTGAATGCTCTCTGGTTCAGTCTACTGAGGTAATTCACAAGAAGCTTGAGATGCAGCTTTGCATGTAGGTAGACCATTAGAAATTTAATGTTGATGTGTTGATAGTCCATGTGAATATCAATGGCAGGAGGAAAATAGGAGATACTAGAAGAAGAGATATTAAACTATTAGGTTAAATACTTCTATGAGGTATTCCAAATATAAACAGTAGTGCATGTAGAAGTAAGTAGTAAAAAGGCAGCTTAATAGAGTAAGTAATGTAAGAAGGGAGTTTAGGCAAATCTTTTCTCCTGAATATAAAAAATGCAGAAGGTTAATAATTATTTGCAGAGGAACAGACAACAAACCATAACAATTATTATGCTGTTTTATTAACCTATAATTTACTCATGAATAGTGAAAAGAAGGAGAATAAGGGAAGAAAATAATTTCTTTTCATATGAGATTCTTTTAATCACATTTCTTTTAATGTGAGAGCTAAAGGGCATCACTTTAGCCTGTGGTCATATAACTTGCTAACGAAACAGGAGTAAGTGCATCTTCACATAGCCCCTTATTAAACTGTGCAAATCATGGCTCCATGCTATTCTATGTGCCAACAATTTGCATAGATTAATAAAAGAAATACTAAATTCAGGAAAGAAAAATTAATTGAGGGCTATTAAGGTCTGTCTTGCTGTGGAAGCAGAGAGAATATACAGGGAAGAAATAGCATTATGTACATGTGTGTGTTCTATTGTGCTGATCATTGGCTGCTGTTGGAAATGTATGGCTGACCTTTGGCGTAATTTAATATGGGGGTTCTTAGGCAATACATGCATATGCCGGCTTGTGGACAGCACATCTGATTCTGGTTGTGCTTTTCAGTTTGAGAGGAGAAGTACACCACAGCTGAGTAACTGGGTATTAGTGTCAGCATGATCCAATCCTGCAAGGGGATATTCTTTGGAACTTGCAGCTTGGAATAGTTTAGACAGGGCTGGTGATTTGGCATGGTCTGAAATTTTAAGGATACTAATACAGTTTTCTCTAAACCTTTATGTGATTTGTTTATACTCTAAGGGATAACTGTGGCCTGCATAGAAGACACAAGCTGCTACAAAAGTCCTGAATTGTTTGATGTGGTTTTTGTCCTGCCCTCTCTTTCCC
>NW_009910168.1:4980-27868 GCF_000696875.1 Nestor notabilis
CCAAGTGACTTTGTTTGCTTGTTTCTTACAGGTAGTCCATCCTTTCTATGCATATTGGCAGAGTTTTTGTACTCAGAAAAACTTCGCTTGGAAAGAAGAGTATGACACACGACAAGCCTCAAACCGCTGGGAGAAACGAGCTATGGAAAAAGAGAACAAGAAAACGAGAGATAAAGCAAGGAAAGAGAGAAATGAACTGATCCGTCAGCTAGTAGCCTTTATTCGTAAAAGGGATAAAAGAGTACAGGCTCACAGAAAACTTCTGGAAGAACAAAATGCAGAAAAAACTAGAAAATCGGAGGAATTTCGGAGGCAGCAGAAGCTCAAACAAGCCAAGTATGTAAATGTGGAACAAATCTTTTCTTTTAAACCTGGAGAAACTATCCATGATTATACCATATAGAGTCAGATTCTAATACTAGCTCCACTTGCTCTTTTGAACGTCTTTGAAAATATTGTGTATTAGTTTTGGTCTCAAGTCTGAGGTTTTTTAAACTTGAGTGTGTCTGCATTGTACTGACATAAAGAAATTTAACATCATCAGGGAACGATAACCAGGTTAAGTAGCTTTAGTAGCACAGAACCAGTGTGCTTTTACTCACCTGGGGAAGTAAAGTTTAATGGTTATCATTGTTCCTTTAAAGAAAAAAAATAATGTATGTTTTTGGATGAGGGAGGGAGAACTGGACTGTGACAACCAGGACTTAGTCAGCTTCATCTGCTTTAATTAAGAAAGTACCTGCTAAAAAGAAAGTGGGGAAAAATGAACTTGGTTTTAATTTTTCTTTTAATTCTTTAGAAAGGACCCTTTGATTGAGCTAAACACATTTTTTTAATGCTTTTATTTTTCCCTAAATTAAGTAAAAGGAAGGAGTGATCTCTCAAATGTAAGCACAATTTTTTCTTCCAACTAGAAGAGCTTTTTGTGTGCAAATGGAAGGCACTTAAATTCTTAATAAGAATGCACTTTAAAAATAATTGCATATTGATTATAAATATTTATATAGATATATATTTCTCCCTGCAGTCCCCAAGGGAGAATGAAGCACTGATACATTTACTGACAAGCAGCTTGATAATTCTGAGTCTAGGAGCCAGCTGGAGCAAAATTCAGCTGAACCTGAGGTACACTGATTGACAAGTTGGGCCACACTTAGATTTGGAAAACTGAGCTTGACACATTCCTTCAGAGCAGAGCCAAGGAGTAGTGTGCTTGTGGCTTTTGTGGGCCTGTACTGCTTGTACCTTGCATCAGGTAAAAGCAGCTGTACTGCTTTGAGGATTGAGTTGACTTCCCTGCTGTCAGCCTGATACTGACCGTGCTGCGTAACATTTCCTGCCTGAAATTCAAGCAAGATTGACCTACATCGATACCTTTTCACTTGCAGTGTAGATGTGCCTATTGACATCACAAATTGACTGCTCAGATTTCTGGGCCCTACAGACAGTTGTTTTCTCCGTCGTAATATGTTCAGTACTTACCTCCTAAAATACCAGAGAAAAACAAGTTATATTTTAAATAATACTGTTTCTGTGATTCCCACCTCATTAACACAATGTAAAAGTGAATGTATTATTCTACTTAAAGGCTGGCTGAGCAATATAAAGAGCAAAGCTGGATAACTATGTCAGATCTGGAGAAGGAGTTGCAAGAGATGGAGGCACAATATGAAAAGGAATTTGGAGATGGATCAGGTGACGAGGAGGAATTAGAAGAACAGGAGACAAAAGGCAGCGAAGGTATGGGGTATGAGTGGGTGATCTACATTGAGTTGTTGCAGCCTGAGTGTTGGATTACTGCACTTAAAGCCTCAGATTCACAGTTCCGACTGTAGTGCAACTCCCTGCCTCCAGCTGAGGGGTGCCAGGCTAGCGTCTGATGCTCTTTGGTGTTTTCCATGAGAAGACATCAAGCTCAAGCTACAGCTGTTAATTTATGCTAATGTATGATTTGGTGAGATGGTCTTGACCTATCTGCAAGTCAGTAATACAAAAAAGGTTGAATGTCGGTGTTGCAACTGTTTGCTGTGGCTTTAAGAGCAGCTTACTCAAAAATTGCTCATCTGACTTTGTCTCTCTGATCCCCACTGATCTCTTCAGACAAACTGAATGATGAAACTGAAGAAGCTGAATTTGTTGATGGTCTGTACTGCCCTGCTTGTGACAAATTGTTAAAAACTGAGAAAGCGTAAGTGCTTGTGGTTGGGGATTTGGGGCGGGAGTGTTGGGTTTTAACAATGCATTAATTTCACATAAGGGTCAGTGTTGTCTTTCCAGTAGAGACATTGTCAGGGCAGAGTTTTCCATACTTAGTAGTGATGGATAATGGGCCTGTTACTAATTTATATGTAAATACAACAGTGCTTGCTCAGAGCCACCTGCAGTAACAATCTGCTGCTCTTCACAGCATGAAGAATCATGAAAAGTCAAAGAAGCATCGAGAGATGGTGGCACTGTTACGACAGCAACTGGAAGAAGAAGAAGGGAAATTTCCTGTGTCTTTGGATGATGCATGTGAAATACATACCAAAGAGGAAGAAACAGAAAATGTGCCCAAGCAGAAGTACTTTAAATTGATTTTAATTGTATAGTGACTAATGATTTAATAAGTCTTGGAGGCTCTCAGAGGGAGCTGCTTATGATTTATAGGTGTGCTGGAACTCACAGTATTGTGCAGTTTAAAACATTTCTTAACATCAGAGTTCCAGTAAAATGCCTGCATTAGTATGACTGGATTGAAATGTTGTAGAATAATAGTCTAGTATTTTCTCTTCTTAAAGTTAGATGTGAAGGGAAAGTAATGATTGTTATTTTTCACAGAGGGGAACTTGCACAGGCCTAGTGTTTATTGATTTGGTACTTTTTTGGTACTTTATGTCAGTTGGATACTGGCGTAGAAAATGAGTGTGCTTAAAATCAGAATTGATGAATTCATTTTTTGAATAGCCAAAGCATAATGCCATCTACCTAACTAGTACCTTCAAGTTCAGTCTGAGCAGAATAAATGTTTTACAAAATGCCATGAGTAGTTTAGGAGAACTGCTGTTGTCATTTCAGGCATGAGTAACTTTCTATTTGTGGCTCCTGTCTCCCTGATGTCATGTTAAGAGGATAAACAAAAATGAAATTTGGTGCCTTCTTAGAAATGGTACTTGTTTTGGAGTTTATTTTCGAAAAGAGATAATGTTAAATTCTTATCTTTACAGACTCTCAAAGAAGCAGAGGAAGAAACAGAAAACAATGATGGTATGTAGTCATATAATGATATCCAGGAAACTTTACAATCCAGTTTTATTATCTCCTAATTTAACTTTTGTCTTGAAAAATAAGGTAATACTTGAAATTCTACAGAACTTGAAGAGCTGCTATAATGTACGTTTTGCTAATCTCTAATTAGGGGGGAATAACACATAGTTTGCATTCTACTGACACTGTAGTTGTTGGAACGAACGCATCCATTCCATCTTCACTTGGATTGTAAACACCAGTAACACGAATCTGTTGTACTCCAGAATCTGGGTCTGCATAATATGACAGATCTGTCCTGACAGCAGCAGAGTGAAATTCCAGAACTGCAAGCTGTTTCAGGCTTGAGTTGCAGGAGTACCATAGTGAGCAAATTTCTGCCTGCCTTCCTCATGCTTGATCCTTTTCAAGTCTTACCTCTTCTCTGCTTACTACTTCAATCCTAGCCTTGCCCCTGTGAGCTACTAGGTCCTGCCTCTTCCATCCTTTCCTGAGGTGGTCTTCTGTCTTCCCCAGCCTAACAGCTCTAACCACCTATTATGTGTTCACTTTCTGTGCCTTGTCCCACACCATCATTATCTCTCATCCTTGAGAAACTTCCTGGGATTTTCAAGCAACTGCATTTTTCTTGTTCTCTTTGGCTGGTATTGCACAGTCCACGTCAGGATTGGCTTGACCTTCTTGTTTCCATGCAGGCCATCGGGCTCCTGCTCAAGTCTTGCCTCCTCAGTTTGAAATCAGAACATCCTGCTCTCGCTGTAGAGGTTGCATATAGGCACCGAGTCTGTCTTCCATCAGCTTGGTCTTGAGGTCTTCTGCAGTTCAGAGCTCAGACAGTAGGTGCCACTCTTGCATAGCATGAGCTGGAATCTTGTGCTGAGACTCTTCTGGAAACATAACTTCCAGCCTCTGCCAAGCTTCATGGAATGCAGGGAATTGCCATGGGTTTTGTTTTCTTTTCCTGAGGGTAGTTTAGCTATACTTCTTTTTGTTTTTCAGGTAGCTGAGACTCTGTAAAAAGGTGCTAGAGGCAATAGTCACATTAATGGACTGCTGGGTCAAATTTGTTATCCTGCTTTTGGGAGCTGAGCTGTTTTGTTTTAGACATGCTCAGGGGTTGATCTTTTGCCAAACAGCATGTATTGAGTCTACTCTGTCTTCTGGTATGTGGGAAAGGCTGCCACTGTTTCTGATGTTAGAGAAGGAAAATGCAGTGTGTTTACCTAGCCTCAGTCAGGTCAGTTATTTTGGCTTAAATGTCCTAACAGGTTCCTGGCACAGAAAGCTTTAGTCTAAATAATTAACATTTTGCATGGTTATAAGTAAAGCCACTAACTTACAATGTGAAATAGCAGCCCGAACAGAATGAGCCCTGTGTATAATTAAAAGCTACCTTCATTCTCTTCTCTAGTTTTAGGGGCTGTTTTATTGGTGTTTCTTCCCTTCATCACAGGTGGCTTCATCTTTCAAAACATGAGAGCTAAGGGTTTGCCAGTTACAGTCTCACTGAAAACACACAGTAAAATTAAGAGGGTCCATGGCTTTCTGTTCTCCCCACCCAACCATGTTTGAGGTAAATGAGTATAATACTATAAACATAATCAGTAATGAACTTAAAGTAGTTAACTTGCATGTCTTCTGTTTGGACAGACTTATGAGGACTCTCTTGATAAAAGTGGTGATGAAGAAACAGTTGAACAAAAGGAGGTGCCCAGCGTGGACAAGGACAGTGGCTCAGCAGAGGAGTTGGTAAATGATGGCCAAAGATGTGTTGTGTCGGAGGATGCAAGTGCTACAGAAGATGTCAGTCAAGTGGATGAAGCAAGAAGTGAAGCTAAAAGGTGTGCTGACTTGCAGTGTTGCAGTCACTGTGTCACTGTCATGTTTGATACTGTCAAACCAGTCTAGATTTACCCACCAGTGTGAACTGGGGCCTGCCTCGCTAAATCAGAGCTGAATAAATATGGTACTTAACAAGGAGTGCTAGGACCTGCTTTGAAAGTGGCATTTGACTGCAGATCCCTGCCACATCACTTATCAGTAGCCAATTCATCACCTACCTGAATCTTGAGAACAACAATTAATTGTATAAATTAAATGGCTTTATTTTTTTTTGCTGGAAGCACTTGCCTTCTGTTCTGTGAAGGAAGAACAGGGGAAAGCAGGGGAGATGTTGGTGATTGAAAGCCGTCAGAAGCTCTTAAATATTGAATGTTCCTGTGCACTGAACTTGGTTTCTCTTTGTCTTATCAGCAGTACTAAGCCTAAGGGGAAGAAAGCCAAGGAAGCAAAAAAGTCTGCTAAGGCATCTTCAGAGCACCCAATGGTATGTCCAATATTTACGCTATTTAAAACTTGGTCATCTGATTACTACAAACAGGTGGTAGGTTGGTTGATCACCTCCAGTCCACAGATTTCTACTCCTAGTAGAAGCTAGGAGACTGGAACATCAGCTCTTGTCCTTGCAAAGAAGAGCAGACTCTATTTCAGTTCTAAGAGAGTTGCTAAAGCTCTGTATCCAAGACAGTTCAAACAAATTAAACACTTGAAGACAGAACTGTTGTCACCAGGCAGGTAATGGGTGGTACTGTCTGTATTTTTCTCAATATTGATGCTTCCCAGAAAGAGCAGATTCTTGTAATAACTACAGGTAAGGCATACTAAATTCTCTACATTAGAATCCAAGTATTGTGTGTATAGTCAAGTAAAGAACCCCAAGCTAAAAAGCTAAAAAACCCCAAGCAAATGTAATTGTTAATCAATTATGGAACATCTTACAGAAACAGCTCATTAACATCTCATTGTCCAGGAGAAACTGCATAGAACGAATTGGTGTATGGCATTTATTACATCCTTCATACAAATGTGAAGCTTTTTTTGCTTTCTTTGGCATTGCAGAATGAAGTCCCTATCCACTGTGTCACCTGCAACTCTGCATTTCCATCCCGAAATAAACTGTTTGAACACCTGAAAGCCACAGGACATGCAAAAGCCACACAAGCAGCAGCTGTAAATGGAGCTGTGAACACCAGAAACAAAAAAGAGAAACGTAAAACCAGATAGAATTTTGCTACAGTGACGGTCTTCAGAATCGTACATGAACGCTGTCCCGGAGCAGAGAGGTGAACATTGATTGTGTCTGGAGTTGAACAGAGAAGGCAAGTCCTAATTTTGGGGAAAAAAAGGGAAGATGAAACATAAGGAATAGTATCTTGTGAAGAAACCTGTGCTTAGGTTTGGCTTTATCAGCCTTTCTTTAACAACTGTGTTTGACTTGCCATCTCAGCAGCTTTCACAGTGGGGATGGGAAGTAGCAATTCAAATTCACCTTGTGTTCCTGTAGAAACTTGTGTGAATAAAGTGCAGGCACAGAGGGCTTATTGTTCTTTTTTTGTTCTTTTAACATTTGTGTTGCTGCTTTTCTTTTGAGAGGGCTTAGCTCAGGGTGAGTGCAGCTAGCAAAAGGGCCTGTGCTGCTTTGGTCATCTGTCAAAGATGAAATGTCATCCCAACATAGGAAAACAGGCTTTTCTTCTGCCCTCCCCAAGAACCCTTTCAAGTTACTTAATTACAATAAACAGCAGATAAAAGGGAAACTAAGCTGGTTAATCACTTTTGACAATTCCTGTTGGTTTTGCACCTGCATGCCAGGTGTTGCGGAAAAAAAATGCTGGTGGAAGAGCCTTGCTGGGAAAAGTGAAGACAGAAATGAATGACATGAATAAATGAATTCGTTCTGTTGTTTTTCTAATGAAAAACATGGGAGCTGTTATTGCACCTCTGTTTAAATGCATAAGTCTACCTGGTGGGATAACAAGCACCTGATTTTGCTGTGGAGGTGGATTTTACAAGGCTGTTGTCAATGCAGGTGGAGAGAGCGGTGCTCAGTGTAGTATGTTGTTTAGGAGACTTCTGTGCTGAAGTTTTCCAGAAGCACTGACCTTGCATTAACTAAGTTCTTATAAAGTGTGAACTTGTCATGCAGAATGGCACAATACTCTCCTTCCTCCACATGTTGACAGGGTACCTTTACTGGGGCAAGGCATTTTACTCAGATGTTAATATTTGAATGAAAGTCAAATGGTAAATGTTCCGTCTGACTGTTCACAATGCCTTTTGTTGGTTTTTTTTTTGTTTGGTTTTTTTTGTTTGTTTTTTTTTTATTTTTGATATTTTTTTTTTTTGAAACCAAAGCAAGTAATGAAACGATGATTTACAAAAATTAAGTAAGAAAGAAATGTGGCATCTTACTTCGTCAGTCAGAATTTGTATCTTTGCTAAATGACTAATGGATGTGCTGTGCAATCCTGAAAGCGGAAGGAGAAAAGAAAGGCGTGTTTTGGAGAGGAGGACTGGATTAGAGCCACGTGATAAAAATAATTACTGTAATTAGAAACTACAACTTTGTGCGAACGTTGTGTTTTTTTCGTGCTCTAATTACAGTGTATCTTTGTAATAAGGGTAAACAGTTTTAAGTGTGAAATCTCCAGCTGTGTTCTTAACAGGGTATTCCTCGGCCAGAGATTGTCTGTGCTTATGTAAGTGAAATCTCACAGTCTGAACCCTGCAGTATTACTTTTTGACTTTTTTTCTTATTTAAATAAAACCAAATACTTTATCATTTGTGTGTTTTACAAGTGCTTGTATGTATTGGGTGTAAATGGTGAGGTTTTGGTTGTGGGGGCAGTGGCAGCAGCAGTCAGGTTCCAGCCAGTTCTAAAGCACTGCACACCGATGCTCAGCTATTCGGGAGCGTGTGGTGCTTCTGTGAAGACATCCATGAGAGCTGGCTGTGAATGCCGCGGTACAAAGGAACGTGGCCAGGGCAGCAGCTGGCACCCCACTACAGTCCCGGGGGATCCGTGCGTGGCGCAGTCCAAGCAGTGTACTTCCTCCAAACAGCTTTATTGTTTTCTTGTTCCTCTATGAAAATTACTGATTTTTAGATGATATTCATAGATGAAAGATGAATATATGTCTGCCTCTTCATTGAATACCAAATTAATCCTAATAGGGATTTTTATGCTAATGTCAGAATAGATGTGCAGCTAATGCACAACGCCACTGTAGACTGAGTTGTATGATTACAAAACAGATTAGAGTGTATTCTTTATTAAACACCGTATCTGTCAGACTGCTCTTAGAATACTGAGAAAGTATTTAACCTTCAGAATATGATTTTCTTATGCAGTGTAGATTAGTGATGAGTCTGGGTGGCAATTATCAGGGGATCTGTGTTCATCTCGTGTAAGGAAACAAATCAAGTCTATTTTGTAGCTGCCCTTTCCATGTGTCTCTGTAAAGCAGTGTCAAATACTTCCACAGCAAAGTCGACATCCTTTTTAGTAATGCACATTGGAGGTTTAATCCTAAATGTCTGAGAGAGGGAAAGAAAGAAAAAAAAAGAAATCCTTAATACTGTATGGAAATAATACAGTTTCTAGCAACCCATCTAGGTCAGCACTCACTTTCTGCCCCTCAATCTAACCCTAAGTGTGAAAAATTCCATTATATGAGACCCACAGAGCAGGGACTGAGGCTTCTGATCAATGTACTCTGAAGTGGAACAGTTTTGTTCTGACTTGACTGCATCCCACTCTTTGACAAAGTAACTGCCTCCAACAAAGACTTGACCAGAGTCGGTCATGTTCACAGCTCTGTTATTCCAGATAGAGCCTAGTATAAAACCTTAGATGCATTTGTACTAAGAAAGAACACAGACAGAGTTGTATGTTCTTTTCTGGCAGCTTTGCTACAGGGAAAAGTAGTATCTACGGAGAGTGTCAGCCTCTTGCATTGCGTCGTGATTTGCTGTTGTAGTCTCTGTCTTTTTTAAGGCCTCTAAGCAAATGTACCATGAAAGAATCACTAGACACAAATTTTCAGTTAGGGTACTATAGCTCGAGTGCACGTTCATCAGGAAGGGATATATGCACAGTTCAACTTGTCAAGAAGGCAGGTTCTTAAATCCAAATGTTTGATCTATACTATAATGTTTTCAAGAGTATTTAACTTACATAAGACTCTTAAAACTTTCAGTTTAAATTCTTCTGTCATCATATCACAGGACTTTATACAGCAAGTGTGAAATAATGGTCTTTCCCACCCACAGCCTCAGCTAAAGCTAACACTCACAGATAAACAGCAGTTATGCGAGATGGAATCAGGTTTTACTGCACTCTGAGCTATTATTACCTGTGTTCTAGTCTGTGACTTGTGGAAGAACTGATGAGGTGACAGCTGCAGTGCCCTATTTATTTTAGCCATCCTTCATCTCTCTCATACAGAAGCTGCTTCCTCTGTGTCAGAGCACTTCACTGACATTACCAGCCCGGAGGCAGTTCTCTGCTATTAATTTGTGTGCTGCAAGAAGGTGGGTACAGCATGGTGCATCTTCAATCGGGATGGGCTCATCCCCATTCAGATGCAGTTCCTGCTTTTGTGGTGCACTGCTGAGCTTGATAGTAACTTTTTTATTTTTAAATTTTTTTATTTAGGTTTCCTAAATAAATTCTTTTAAATATAAAAATTAAAGGTCGGGTGATAACCCAAAAAGGAACAAAGACTTAGCAGGCCTGAATATTGCTGATTGCTGCTAATTTACATAGACTACAGTACATTGGTTTTCTAGGGAGGTTGTCCCCCTGAAGGAAAACTCCAAGCTCAGAGCTAGTTCAGCATACTTGAATCAAATTACTACTGCCCAATTTATGAAATAAGCAAGATTAAACAGAGATAGTTCCTAAGAATGTAATTTTTTTATTTTACTTACTAAAGTTAATTTAGCTTGAGGGAAAAGGAATGTAGTTCGTGAGGGCAGAAAATAAGCTTTACATGTAACCAGAGGCTCAGTACCTGGCTGTAGAGTCCTCCTCTGCCGATCAGAACCCCCATCTCTTTACAGTCCTCCAAGATCTGACCAACTTCTTCAGCTGGAAGAGGGTGGCAATGGTCCTAAGGAAAGCAAACATTAAACTTCTGTTCTGTATTCTAAACTAGTTCTGTGAAAAGGAGGTATGTTCTAGTCTTTCTAATAAATCTCACCCCATCTCTGGCTGTAAAGTTTAGTCAACATAATTTATCTGCTTTCTAAGATGAGTTTATGCCGTTAAGGCACACAAGTCACTGTTTACTCAAAACTTGTGAAATACTTGAATGCTGGAATGTTGTGGCTCTTTTTTAGCTAGAGCAATGTTTTCTCACTTCATTAGCTGTTTTTTAATAGACAATGTTTCTATTCTTTCAACTAAAATAAAATGTGACAAATCTTTCAATGGCACTGTAAATTGAAAGGAGTAAATGAAGTCACTAACCTTATCTGTCACCATTTCTATTCCAATCATAAGTCCCTTGCCACGGACATCCCCAACAATCTTGAATTTATCCCGTAGCTTAGCCAATTCCAGCAGCATGTATGTTCCCACATCCTCACTGTTTTTCTGCAGACCATCTTCTTCAATAGCCTGGTTAAAATGACATACTGTGACAGTGTTGCAGGAAAAACTTCTAACAGTCTGTTAATCCCCATTTAGCTTGATGACACATCGTGTATCTCACTTCCTTGCAGACTGTGTTCCTTCACTACTACAGTCCTTACATTTCTCTTCTCTTACAATCCTCTAATGTCACTGGAGTACAATTTAACATAATATTTTGTTGTTGCTGTGGTGTTTTTCACATTTTACTTACTATTCTGTAAACATCATCATAGAATCATAGAACAGTTTGGGTTGGAAGGGACCTTAAATCTCATCCAGTTCCAACCCCCTGCCATGGGCAGGGACACCTTCCACTAGAGCAGGTTGCTCCAAGCCCCTGTGTCCAACCTGGCCTTGAACACTGCCAGGGATGGGGCAGCCACAGCTTCTCTGGGCACCCTGTGCCTCTCCAGCTTTCTTGTCTCCTGTTGGATACTGGAAGGCTGCTGTAAGGTCTCCTCTAAACATAATCCAGTAATTCATGCTCACATGGAGTCATAACTGAAAAATAACAGACTAGCAGATTATTTTCAAGATCTTACCAGATATATTTTAATTCTTTCTCAGTATCATGAGAAGAAAATAATTTGACAAGGCATACCTGTATGTACTGGGCAGCAATTTTTCGGGAACAACCTGAGTGTTTTAGTTAGATTCACCACACCATGCTTTATAATCACTATCTTTTTTTTGTTTCTTCCTCTGCTCTCTGACATGCAGTCAGCTACCAGCCCTGACACGCACAAACCATTTTATGAACTTAATATTTGCATTAAGAAAATTCACATGAAAAGAAAACCCAACCCAAAAATACAATTACAGACGTTAAAGTGGGTGTTTTCATTTTTCTTCCTTTTTCCTTTTTAAATTTTCTTTCAAGTCCATTTTATTCTTTCTGATACTGACAGCCTCCTTGGACTTATTTCAGATCCAGGCTACAAGTTACTTTATAGCCAAAGAAGTCCCAAAACATGGGTGTACTTGTAAACTGTTTTTTCAAAATCTTGTTATTTATATGATTAACCATCTTATAAAGTAGCTTAAAAGAACCCTAAAATATTCAGGAAAGTAATGTGAATAGAAACAGTAGGTGCTATAATGAAGTGACATTCCAGGACAAATGGTCTGTACATGATCAAACCAAACTGAATAGCGACGTACTGCCCACTGACTGATTTTCTGCTGGATAATGACTGAAATATGTTGCAGCTTTTTTCTATTGTGTTTTTCATGAGGGATTTTTTTTTTTTTTCCCAAAAGGAATTCTGACTTTAAATATTTTTAACTATCTGGTCATTATGGCTTTTTAGGCATAAGGTAAAAGCTGTGGAGCTGAAAACAATTTTGCTTAGCATGTGTGCCAGAGAATACATTTGGTTTAGCTGGTAATTTGTGTAATCGTGTGAAAGAGTTGGCTAAGGCTTTTGAGAAAGCACTTTCCTATGTGTTTATTAACAAAGTAAAGAACATAAAGGAGACAAAGAAAGACAATTCTGAAAACATATTAAGAGGGTTTAGAGAGATGAAAATTTTGCAGTGGAACTAACACTGATTTTTTCCTACACGTAGGGCGTATTAGCTGTGTATGCATAATACATGCATATGTTTATGCACTTTATACAGTAATCTAAAAAATGGCCACATATAACTTTGTAGTAAGAATAAATGTAGGCATTTTTTATCTTTTGGTACAAGAAAAAGTGGCAATATATAGTATATATGAAATACTATATATATAGTGAAATATATAAATTTATACAACATTCTGCCTACATCAAGAACTGCAGCGCCAACTGTGCAAGCCAAAGGGTTTCCTCCAAATGTATTAACATGAAGGTTTTGAGCCAGGGAACTTGCAATTTCTAAAAGAAAAGAACAACATTGATTACTCTTACAGTTGCCTTATGTTTGGTAACAGTACTTATGTGCTTTAACTGTTACATTTGCTTTGCTTCAAGCCTGATTCTACTGGAGACAACATACTACAAAGATTTTATTCTTTTCTTGCAAGTAGTCTGTGCAAAATATGACTATTCCCAAGCCCTATAGTGTCTAGCAGATGCTAGAAACAGACCTTTCTTTTAAGAAAAGTCACACTTCTAACATATGCTGTCAGTTTTCCCCATAAACTGACATCTACAAACCTCCTTTACTAGATTCAAGCAGTCATTTGTATGAATGAAGCAGCTGACCTTATAAACTCGCAGAATATTGATTACTGATACAGTGAATTCAGCAAGGATTTCAAGGATTTACCAGCTATATCAGCTGGATGACTCACAAGGTCATCCCTGCTACAATTATACAACTCACCCCATTTAGGCAAAGCTTTGCACAGCACTTGGTAAGAAAAAGCGAGGAATGAGAATCCAATTAATGTGTCAATTGACTGAGACAGATTACTCATAGAGCTCAGCTGTTTGACACACATCCCTCCAGCAGGTAAATATTGTACATTATATTTTGTAATTGCTCTATTTTAAATCTTAGCAGAACAGAACTCTTGCACCTTTTGTTGTAACAACAGCTGCCATTGGAAAGCCATTACCAATTCCTTTTGCCAAAGTAACAATGTCAGGGACTACACCATGTGTTTGAAATCCCCAGAAATGGCTGCCCGTCCGTCCAAATCCTGTCTGTACCTTTCAAAAGAAAAATACAGAGAAATCCCCATCACTTTCTCATATTTTATAATATGGTTTGTTTTTCTTGTCTTTCTATTGTTACTGATTTGCATTAAACTGCAGCTATATCTGGAGTCAACTTGCATTTGGATCCTTACTCGGAAGGCTTTGTGCAAAATACTATTTACTGTTATTGTAATTGGGTTTTTCTTTTGCATATGAAAGAACTAACACATTGCCATGTCTTAGCCATGGTGAGATGCATAAATAAGCAGCTTGCATTTCAAAATGGAGAGGAAATGCAGTTGCTTATATCACATTTCAGAAACAACCCCATGATTGCTGATTTCTGCTGCTGTAATGCTTGAGGTACATATCACCATCACTTTGAAGCATTCACTACTATTTCAAAATAGCTTTAGCTAAGCAAATTCCATTTCTTAATTCCAATTCCAAATTCCAAAATATATTTGCAGGGGTACAGCAATCAATTCCCTTCTAGAGTTTATGTACGCCAACAACACTCAAAAAAGGAAGTATCATCATGGCAAGCCTCACATCACATATTTGTGTAAATTTACTGCTCCCAAAAGGTAAGGACTGAAGTCTGTGTCTAAAGTCAGAATACCACATAGCAGAATAAAGATAGTAAAAACTGGAAGACTCCTATGCTTGGAAAGATGCACTGTGTTAAGCTATGAAGTGTATAGCCTTTCATTTAGATTATTTCCAGGCTTCCAGTTGGATTCTTTTAAGACAACTTTCACAGGTACCCCAAACTGTAGAGCTGCTATGTAAAAAAAAAAGTAACTCACTTCATCTGAAATACAAACGCCCTGTCTTTCCCGTACTAGCTGAAAAGCTTCCTTTAAGAAACCTCTTGGGTACTGAACAGTTCCATTAACACCCTGCCAAGACAAAAGAAGAAAATGTCTTCAGGAACAGACAAATAAACTGGAGTTCCACTGTGTGACTATCCTACAACAAGGAAAAGTACCACCAGCCCTCAGGTAATAGCAAGACCCTTGTTTCAAGTCTTTGGCTTCAGCAGTGAAACTGTTTCAGAACGTTCCTGCCCAGGCCACTCGTTCCCATTTCACAAGGCAGTTTGCTGTTTTGTCAGTTGTGCTGGTATAAATGTTTGTGAGGCCATACTGTAAACTGGATTACTCTAAGAAATAGCTGATGAAAGATAAGCTGCCAAAACAAGTACCATAAAAACCTACATTCTGAGAAACCTGGAGACTGTGTTTGATGACAAGTTAACTATAGAATTCACATCCCTTCTTTGGTTAATTTGTTTAAAACATTGTTTCCTCCATTACTGTTCACCTTGCCAGTTTTCATAGATTCACAGAATCATAGAATAGTTAGGGTTGGGAAGGACCTAAAGATCATCTAGTTCCAACCCCCCTGCCATGGGCAGGGACACCACACACTAAACTATGTCGCCCAAGGCTCTGTCCAATCTGGCCTTGAACACCGCCGGGGATGGAGCATTCACAACTTCCTTGGGCAACCTATTCCAGTGCCTCACCAACCTCACTGTGAAGAACTTCCTCCTTATATCTAGTCTAAAGTTCCCCTGTTTAAGTTTAAAGCCATTACCCCTTGTCCTACCACTACAGTCCCTAATGAAGAGTCCCTCTCCAGCATCCCTGTAGACCCCCTTCAGATACTGGAAGCTGCTCTGAGGTCTCCACACAGCTTCTCTTCTGCAGGCTGAACAGCCCCAACTTTCTCAGCCTGTCTCCATATGGGAGGTGCTCCAGTCCTCTTATCATCCTCGTGGCCTCCTCTGGACTTGCTCCAACAGCTCCATGTCCTTTTTATGTTGAAGACACCAGAACTGTACACAATACTCCAAGTGAGGTCTCACAAGAGCAGAGTAGAGGGGCAGGATCACCTCCTTTGACCTGCTGGTCACACTTCTTTTCACCTCTCTTTCATTCAGATCAGAAATTCCACTCTACACCTGGACTGCAATACCTGCTTAGCCTTCTGTTTGTAAAGGCTTAAAAGACAGGAAACCAGAGAACAGCTCCAATTTTCTCTGTGGTCACAATTCTCACAGTTTTTCTCTTGCCTTTCCTGGATATATTCTCCATTCTTCTTACTTAAGAACCATAATATACAGCAGTTCTGAAACTAGCAGGAAGCAAGAGAATGAACCCCATTGTCACCACTTGCTGGAGAGCTGCTAAAAGTATAGCGGACAACATGGTTGG
The DNA here is from genome assembly GCF_000696875.1 of Nestor notabilis. Classification (NCBI taxonomy): domain Eukaryota; kingdom Metazoa; phylum Chordata; class Aves; order Psittaciformes; family Psittacidae; genus Nestor; species Nestor notabilis. Next base: position 20,557 of record NW_009910168.1, read on the forward strand.
GAAGAGGTGAAAGTGAGAATTGAGGTAAGGTTACAAAACCAGTAAAAAGCAGTATGAAATTTGGAAGAAGCTATTAGACACTAAACAACAGCATGTATCATACTCACTATTTAAATGCAGAAAAAAATGTGTATGTTTAATCATGATTCTCTTTTTAATGAGCAAAGTTCTAGCTCCACTGAAATCAGGAACAAAACCTGAGATTTTAAGACAGTGCATCCATTCTTTCAAATATTTAAGGTGTTTAAGGCATTAAAAATAATAAAAATCAGCAGAAGTCCATGGTTAGGACGTAGCTAATGTTTGTAAGATTTGAGCATTTCACACTATTTTTGCTATCACAGCTGAGAAATGGCAAACCACCTACTTGAATTGGTTCAGCGATAAATCCAGCTATTGTCTTTGGTACTGAGGTATTCAGAGTATCTTTGAACTGTTCAATGTACTGGTCCTTAGCGTGACATACACCTGTTCACAGCAGAATAGTTTAAAGGGAATTTACTTTAAATGACACAAAATGAGCTTCAAAACATAAAATTACACATCTAAGCAACAAGTATTATCTGACTACATGTTAAATATCACCTATCAAATACACAATAAAAGGCTAAACATTAGAGAGTCCCTTATTTTCTCTTAAACCATTTATACTCTAACAAATGACAAAATACAAAACAGCAAGGCAAAGCTAACAGATGATGTTACACATTGTACAGGTCAGTAAGCTGTAGGTTAGAGACAGTGTTTGTCCATCACCTACATCAGCAGAAGGAACAAGCAGACACTTTCTCAGGGGTTAATAAACATTATTGTAAGATACGAGGAATTGTCAGGTTAGTGCAGGTATAAGGATTCTGGAAAATACAGCTGCGTTATCAATCTATACTGAAATAAAGAACAGAGCAATTAGTGTAGCTAATGCTCCCATTCACTAGTGAGGGCAAAGCTAGAAAGAAAACATTGTTACGTATGTACATAAATTAAAATACTACACAGTGCTTGTGGGAACAGTGCAAATAATTCACTGTAACTGTTGTTAACAAGAAAGCAGTAGAGGAGCTTTCACTTTGTGCTGCGTGCAGTATGTTTTTCCTCACGAAAGACTTTTTGCCTATCATGGGCTACAGGTTGTCCTTACTATTCCTTCATATTACTCCAAAACAAAAACTGGAGAGCTGTCAAAATTTCAGAAGCAGCTGTCATGGTCAGTGGTGGAAAACATCAATCAACACTTCTGTTCTTCCAGATGTGCCAAACTGAGTTCCACAGCTTCCAGAGTTGATCATGACGAATGCTGGAAACAAAGGCTGAGATTTTAAGAACAAATCTTTCTCAGTGGGAAGCAGATGCCTTATGCGCTCTGCAGTATTTTCTTTGGTTGCTCTTGCAAATCCTTTCCAAAGGTCTACCTTTCCTGAGGAGGTAAAGATAACCCGTTTCCACAGCCCACTAGTATTCTCTAATCTAATAGCTGAATACTTCTTGTCATTGACCAACCTTCAGAACAGCTGCATTTTCGAACAGTTTGCACTGGAGAATCTCTACAGTGGCTGCCTCCCCATGGACCACGAAAAACATCTGGTACCATTGTCTGCCAAGCATAAGAGAGAGAGCTACAGATTTGATGACTCCTTTCTAGGAGATGTTTTGATCATACTTAGGGATGACTAGTGGAAAAAAAACCACAAAACCAACCCCAAAAAGTCTGTTAGAGTCAAAGGGGATATCTAGTTCACACAACTTGTCTGAAAAACACCCTCAAGAAATGGTGGAACAGAGTTTTGGAACCAATAAGTTCCAGCCATAGTCAGTCAGTTGATAATTCCTTTTGTTTTGTTCTTTAAGTTAGTCAGCAGTTTTGATTATATAAGATTAATAGCAACATTTTTAGAGTTGCTAGTAATACTTCAATAATCTGAAGTATGATAAAAATCTGCAAAATACAGAGAGGCAGGCAGATCTAGTAAAGTACCTACAGGCTGGAAATTTTGAACTCCAGCCTTCTAATTGTGTCTGCTGACAAAATACCACATGACTTCAGACAACTCATTTATTGAGCAAGATTGTGAGGCTCCTATAAAGGACCCTTTCTATAGCCAGTGCTGCGGTTGAGCTATCACTGGAACAAATCAGAGTAGCCAATGCCAGCTTCCTATGTGCTCAAGGACAGGGAGATAACATATTGCCATCTATCCCCAATTGATATGTCTCCTGTCTTGCTGAAACGAGGGACATCACAGGGTTTTTCTTCATTCTGGGGGACGATCTGCTTCAGATTAGCTGAGATCAGCTTTGCACAGATTTACCAAAACGAACTTGAGAAAAGGGCTTCAGAGCATTAATTTGCACCTTACCATGCAAGCACCAAACATGACTAAAGAACTGTAAATCATGACCACTTGTGTTATGGCTGTCCGGTCTCCAAATTAGCATAAGTAACCTTATGGAGAAGGCTCTGGCTGTTGTTGTACTTACACAGCAGGAACAGCTACACTGCCGCTGGTAACCATAAAGCACTTTGAGAACAGAAAATGTACTAATAGTTAAAATATTCAGCAATAAACTGTTAGTTACCCAGATTATTTTTTAAAAACAAAAAAAAATAAAATAAAAATCTCACTGTTAAACAACCAAAGCCATTGGCAACACCATGCTTATAAAGACCAAGAGATGTCAATCCCAGCGTGTAAGGGCTGCCTCCATGGTATGATCCTCTGTGCAAACAAACAAAGTACATGAACGTCACTCATTTCCAAGAAGGGACTGTAGCAATGTTACTAGTTCTAAGAAGGCAGGTTTCTGAGCTACAAATTACTGGGGGAAATGTGCTTTGTTACACTTGAAACACAAAGATCCCTACTGCCATTTTTTCTCTGGTCTTGGAAGACCCATGACTGCTATCTGCACTAGTTTACTGAAATTGCAGAAGTTAAAATTGTAAAGTAAAAGTAATGTTTTCAAGGAGAAAAGAACAATGATTATAACCAAAAGCAATTCCAACAGTGTCTCATGAAGTTCTGCTGTAGCACCTGAGCCCTTTGAATCTTTGGAACCGCTGCTCTCTCCAACAGATGCTGCCAATCATTGAGTCACATGGTGATTTGCTACCAGTTTTACTGGCAAATCAGAAGTTCATTAATGAGAATATACAAGCAAAGTGGGTACCGAATGTTCTGCTGAACAGAACAGGAGAAAAATACAGTGCTTCATAACCAGACCTTGAGGCTACCTGGGGTGCATTGTAAAGAGAACTGCTTACACTCACTCCTGCACCACCTCTGCCGTGAAGCCGGAAGAGCTTCATGTACCTGTGCAGTGAACTATGGTTCAGGGATCTGGCAGAAAAATAAGGCAGCAAAATAAACAAAAAACCAAAAAAAAAAAACCAAACAAAGAAAAAAACCACTCCCCCTCCCCCCCCAAAAAATCCTTTCACCACGTTAGTCACAGCAGTTCCCTACTGCGGTTCACTGCACCATTATTCCAGAGGTACCTTTGTACTCCCACAAAGGGAGATACTGCAGGGGTGGAATGAAGGAAGAAAGCAGCAATTGCTGAAGCATGCTGTGGCTCTGAACAAAGGTCTGCCAAAGCACATTCTTAGCACAGAGACTAGACCCTTTTCTAAGTAACAAAGGCAAAAATTGTAGGTTTTTTATATGCAAGCTAGTCCTAATGTACTGTAGCAAATCTACTCCTGTTTTACTCCTTTTTGTTTAATAAGATAATTTTATAGCATTCTACTCAGCAGATCTGGGGTTAAAGAGTTCTCTATTATTTCTTGGCTAAGGCAGATAGATACTGATGACGTAAACAAATGATGACCATTACCTGAAAGAGATGATGTCGAAGTTGCGAGTATATAGCCTTGCCATGAACATAGCCAAATCATTGGCTTCTGACCCACTGTTGGTTAGATAAACCACCTACAGGAGAATGCTTAGGATCAGTACAGCGTACAACCACCACCTTGCTCAGCATCAGGCCATTTAATTTGGTAACATCATGAGCTATAACCTATCACTACCAGAAGATTACTTCACTGCAATAAACAGAGTTGCCCATATGCTACAGATGAGAACTAAGGTCAAGCTTCAAGCTGATTTACTCAGAAAGAGTAAAGAAAAATCTTTAAGAGTTAGAGTCTTCAGATTTTCCTAAAATGGAACAGTGATTTAAAGAAAAATGAAAGTGCCTGGGTCAAACTGAACGTGACAGACTGAATAGAAATAACCTTCACAGAAGTAAAAAGGGCCGTAACAGCGTACCTGCATTTTAGTTACTAGGAGTGACATACACAGACACAACTATTGAATAGAAGAGATAAGCAGTTTGCTTACTGGGAACAAATGAGGATTAAGGGTATATGCTGTTCATGAGTTTTGAGATTTGAAAACAGCTCAAATTCTATTGTCACCACTTTTAAAGTCAATTTTCAGGAGTGGTTGAGATTTTCCACTGCTTAATCTATTCAGATGCTTTACACTTTTGTTTTGTATTGTTTTGTGTTTGTTACTCTCCTTCCATTTCCAAGATTGCTTGTTTCCAAGTAACTTCATATTCTTCTGCTAGCCCAATTTCATTTTATCAGCAGTTTATTTTACCTGAAAAAAAGCCAGTATTTTTCTTACTGTTTCTGGGCATATGAAACATGGCAGTTACGTGTGTTCTTTATTTAAATGTCAGTAAAGGTCACTACACAAAGTACTGTCAAATACTTTTCACTGGGAATTTTTATGAGATCAAGCAAATTAAACCTGACTACAAGAAAGACTAGTTAACATCTCGGTTCCTTCAGTAACTTTTAAGCTTGAAAATGCCCTTTCACATTGACAACTTGAGGGAGAGAACAAACAAAACAGGAGCTTGGGATATTATGCTTATCTACACATAGGTCTAAAAAAAAAGGCTTTGAGGTCATCATGCTCTCTGACAGTCTGTAGTCTCCATACAGATTTTCTCTCCACAGACATTGTAGCTCTCACTTATTTAATATATATTTTTATATCAAATGTTTCTTATAGACATCCCCTTCACCAGCCCCTGCTCCTGCCAGGAGCAAAATACCTTAAGTGGATCTGGAAAAAGAGAAGTTAGCTTTTCAGCATAGTCCTGGATTGACGGGTGCATATAGATACTAGAGGTATGCCAGAGGCGAGCAAGCTGTTTCTGGGTAGCCATAGTTACCTTCCTGTATGTAGCACAAAAAGAGACAAAGGGGTTCAATTCTACACATGTGCACTTATACATGAGCACACCCATGTGTTATTAATCCTGAAAATTCAGACACTGTGCCATTTGCCAGATCAATGAGCAAGTAGACAGAATCGATTAATTCTTCAAAATGCAGTGGAAATTGACCTTAATGTAAACCATACATGTCAATACAGTGAAATATATTCTGGTTTTAGGCTCACAATGCCACAGATTAACAAAGAACAAAACCAAAGTAAGTATCTCTTCCTGTATTTTATAGCATCAATCAAATAGTAACATACTTACGGGTGACAGTGACCAACACTGACAGTGGCAATTCCAGCAAAGAGATCAAGGTATCTTCGTCCTTCATAATCAAATAACCACTGCATGTGGCCTTGATGCAGCAACAATGGCCTCTTGTAATACGTTCGCAATGAAGGAGAAATATTTTGTTCACGAATCTTCCGCATATATTCATATGGATGGGACTGGGCGGAATAAAAGAAGTCAGTATCCATTTATGCTTTCTGAAGATCCAGACTAATGGAGCTGCAGTGGATCACATAGATTAGACAGCTGTCTACAGCAGTTGTTCACAGAACTAAGACTTTAACAAATTCTGGCATGTAGAAGATTCTCCAAACCTCTGAAACTCAGCTTTTGAAATAAGACTTCTGTTCTGCACTTCTCTCTTCCTTTGTTTTTCAAATCAACAGTGTAGCCAACATGTTACAAAACTGCCACAGAGGTACATCTATAGGTTGCATCCTGGTTGGAACGGAATTGGGGTTTGTCCAAACTATTTAATGAACTGACTTTTTATAGCAGATAAGTCTATCACTCCAATCTAGTAATGCAATCTTACTTAAATACAGTGTAGTATGTAAGACTTACTTCATATTTTTCAGGTACAAAATCACAAGGAGGCATTTTTGCTTGTGTGGAGACAGAGCTTTTCCATTTCTGCTGCCTAAAGACAACTACAAAATCATAAGAGAATTATCAAACACGTATCAAAGTACACACCTGAAAGAGTTTCTCAATAAGCTTATTCACAAGCTATGATCAAAGCAAGTTTTGTTTTGTGATTTGGTGAGGGTTTTTTTTTTAAGGTATTTTCTTGGGGTAAAAAGAAGGCAAAATATATGTAGATTAAAACCCCCCAAAAGCACTTTTCTCTTATCCACTAAAATCCAGTTTTCATTTTCACAAGAACTTTTATTTTGACAGGGGGTCTCTAACATGAATTCTTATCTATGAGCAGCAAGAGCAGGAATCCTCTCCAAGGGTGTGAGCCAGGAGCCCAGGGTGACCACAGGCCTGGTGGTACTCTTGGGGCTAGGGTACAGTCCCAACAGACCTGAACAAAGCAGGGTCCACTGAGACTGTCCACCTAAGCGGTCAAGATGAATCATGTCCAGGGTCCACCCAGGGAGTCCAGTTAGGAGCAGCAGCAGTTGGGGCCAGAGGCAGGGCTGGAAACAACACAGGTCCAAGGTCCATCCAGGAGACAAGGCCAGAGGCTGCCTGGTGGCCGTGCTGAGGCAGGGACTGCAGGGTCAGGGCTGAGCTGAAGCAGGGCTTGTGGGCAGTGGGCACAGGCTCTGTCTGGTTCAGGCTGCTTAGGGCCCTTACAGCTCTCCCTGACATCTTCTGTCCTTCATCCAAACTCCTGAAAACATCACACTGTCCCACCTTCCATTTAACTGGAAGTGCAATTAAGCAGTTATCAGAAAAAGTTACCATAGAATCACAGGATGGGTTGGGTTGGAAGGGACCTTAAAGATCATCTGGTAAAATATATACTCTCTGCATTCCTAACATTACCTGCACAGAACTACACGTTTAGTTTTTAACATCTAAGGTTTTAAACAATTTCTAAAACACGTTAAAATGTAAATAATGAAGAATAAAGTTTTCTGAAGTAAATTGCACGCACTGTCATTTCCCTTACAACCACTTACGGCACTAATGGATTAATCATCTTCATGAGCCCAGTCTCAAAAATATTAATTAAAGGCTGTGAGTTAGAGAAGTTCTGCCTTTGGATCTCTTTCAAAGGGAACTGCAGCTAAACCAAAACCGCCTCCTTCCCCTCCCCGTACAAACACGG
>NW_009910169.1:0-416 GCF_000696875.1 Nestor notabilis
GGTGGTCCTGAGGATCGCTCCGGGGCGACGCGGTGTCCGAGCCCCCGAGGCTGTGAATGTGAGGAGCAGCCGAGGCTGCGGGAGTTGATGAGGAACCCTCTTGCTGTTTCGTCAGGTAGGATGAGCTAGAGCCACAGTGTGCCAGGAGGAATGAAAGGAGAGGGGGAAAAGGGAGCTGAACAAACACGGAGTTTGTCAGCAAAGTGGGAAATCTCATGTCAGTGGCATCCAAGAGGAGTATGGAGATGAAGGGTTGAGTCCCTGGGGCAGCCCTCCTCCAGTCCCAGCACCATCCCCTTGACCTCCTGCTCCCCAGGGTACCAGTGAGAGGAAACAAGCAACGATGGTGGGGAAGGGGTGATGTGGGGCACAGGTGGTGGTCCCCTCTGGCAGAGAGGGGCTTCGGGAGCTGCGGT
>NW_009910169.1:452-11790 GCF_000696875.1 Nestor notabilis
GGTGTCTTGGAAGGATGGATAGGCTGCGGAGCAGGCTAGGGTGAAAGGGAGGAGGCTGGACAGGCTGAGGGCAAGTAAGAGGGCTCAGTGATTATCGGATGGAGGGTATGAGGGTATTGCCGCTACCTTTTCTCTGACTGGTTTTAGCGTGGCCAAGCCATGTGCATTGAGGGAGCGGTACTGAGTCCTACCCCTGGTGTGCAAACGAAACTGAGAAACAACCCTGCTTCTCTAGTGAGAGAGAAAGTGTGGGCAAGAGGGGAGCCTGCTCCTCACCAGGTTTTTATACAATTATGCAGGGAAAGGAAGGTCAAGTGCAAATCTTAGGAATATTTCTGATAGCCAAAATGTGGCAGTTCTGTGCAAAGACTGGGAAATTGTGTTTGTGCTCCCACACTGGGGTTCCTACTAGTTGTGCCTGGGGGAGGGTTTTATCAAACCAGAGACCCAAATCTTCCCATCTCTGTATCTGCCCTAACATCTTGCTACTTATTTCTCAAGTCACCCAAACCCTTTTAGACGTGAGCTTGCTCGTTCACCCACTGCCACCTTAATCCTACCTCTCCTGCCAAAAACTGTCTCATCCCTCATCCCCAGTACATCTTTAGCTGTTGTTTAGGTACCTCTGCCTTACCTATCCCCCTCCTTTCTGTCTCTTTTGGCATCCCCACTGGCTGTGAGTATTACTTACCTCCTGTACCAACTAAAGCCAGTGGCTCTCATGGTACAAGCACAGATGGGCTTGTGCTCCAGCTGGGCTTTCAGAAACCTGAATGCCTCATTAAATCATTGCTGGGGGAAGAGGCAGAGTGAGTTCAGACACTGCTTTGCCAAGGGAGAAATAAAATAAAAGTTCTCTTTTCCTGCATAGCTATTCTAATCACTGGGTTTGGATATAAAAAATGCTATTTTTGAATCTATCATTGAATGTCTGAGTTTGTTTTCTTCCCTCCAGTAAAACTTCTCAGCAAATTTGAAAATATTTAGAGAATCTGAGTCTATGACATCTAGACTTCAAAAGTAATATTCAGAAGTAAAGACTCAAAAGTACCATTGGGAAAAAGTATATTTGAGATTAAATGCAATAACTGGGGTGGAGGTGGGGGTGGGAGGGGTGGAGGGAAACCTAATTTCTAGTGCCGCTGCCTGAATCTTAAGAAACTTTGATATTTAACATTATTAGGCACAGTTAATCTGAAAAATAACATGCTTTTAAAGCATAGATTTTCTTTTTGTGAGAAGTAGAACCAGGATTTTTTGTTTATTCTTCATTCTTTCAGCAGCTGGCCTCAGGTTCAGTTTATGTGCCATTTAGTATTTGCAGAATAATAATTTTTGAGCATTTGGTTTGTGTTTTGTTTTTCTGTCCTCATGAATTCTTCCCTAAGCATACCATTTTTATTTTTTTTCTGATTCTGCCTTCCTGTTGGAAGTGGGCTTTAAAAAACTTTCATTTCAATGTCAGTGCATTCAAACATTCGTCACATTGCTTTGCCCTGTGTATTTTTACTTTGCTTAGTTTGGTGACTTTTTTAATCTTTTATTTAAGTAGCCAGGAGATAAGTTATGAGAGACTGCCAAGCGTAATAGTCTGTTCAATACTCCCTTACAAATCAAGGCATTATAATGGTTCTCTTGCTTAAACAGTTACTTTGCCTGTGATCACTTAAAGGAGCATAAAAACAAACTGATATTTAGGTGCTTAAATGCTTTTAAAATTGCAGTTCAAAGTGCCACAGTAGAGCTGTGACTAGAAAAAGTTGAGAGCCCAGTACAGAAAACAAACTAATGCTTATCAACTCAAAAGGCTAGAGAAGGTGAAATTTGCCCTTTTGAATGCTTGGGATACTTCAGTCATAAAGCATTACTTTTACTAAACAGAGGAGTTTTGCAACATCTGCCATTTGCACAGTTTTATTTATTTTTATTTATCAAGTCTTCCTGAACAGGGATATCTGCAGTTCCCAGTGGAGCTGTTTCTATGGAACCAGAGGTTCATTTATTTGTTTAGCCACAAAAGGAAGAGAACAAGATATGCAAATGCCATCAAGCTCCATGTCTGTTACCTTGCCAAAAGCCAGCACACCTACAATACCTCACGTTAATTTAAATATATCAAACGCTGTTTCAGTAATCTTACTAATTTTATTGACATTCCATCTTTTTCATAATGAAAATATCACATTCAAAGACAGATCCTGTGTTTCTGGGTGCTACTCCTCTTTCTGATATTTCTGTGTCTTTATGCAGCCCTTCTGTCTTTGTAAAGTATTGTTGATGGGACAAAGAAGCGGACGTCAAGAAACAAGCAAAAAACTAGAGATGGCACTAAGTGAGCCTACGAAGGCAGAAGCAAAAGTACAAAATAAAGAAGAGGAAGCTGAAGACCTGAAGGCCAAAGTCCAGAGGCTAACGTCAGTCTTTGGTGTGGCAGACTTAAAAAACGGTAATAATGTTTTGTCTGCTCTTCACTCATACTTTCTAATACCTGCTGTTCCATTCTCGGTCCTTAGCCTATGTTTTCTCCTATTCTTTACCTCTTCACTGAGGAATATATAGGTGATTCTCATTTTGCCCTGCCAAGTAACCATTTTGGTTGGGTTTTTTTGGAAAGGGATTACATGAGGATCTCTGAGCTTTTTCCCATTTTAAGTCCTCAGATTGGCCACTATAGCCAAAAAGGTTTAGATGCTGTCCCTTTCTTTTTCCAAATACAGCCAGCATTGCTTCTGCATTTGCTGAACCATGGACTAGGCCCTAGTTATTCTGCTGCATCACTAGATCGGCCGCTCAAAAGCTTCCAGCAGTATTTCAGGTGTACATACTGTTCTATCCCAGATACAGCCCACCCTTAACACCAACTCTACGCGTTACAGAGTTGTTCGGAGTTCCCATTCCATGTCCTCTCCCCCTTTGGTGATGAATTCAGAAGAGAACCTTCTCATTTCTGATCATGGTTACTTATACTACTTCGGGGCACAGAATATGCTGTCTTTTTAGAAGCAGAATGAACAGCTGTGACTTCTTTTTTCCACTTCTCTCAAGCTAGTTCCTTTCTTTGAAATGGAGACAAAGAACAGCAGAGGTAGACTGAAGGGGAAACCTGAAGCCTGTATGGTGGACAGCTAGGGTGCGGTCCCACATGCAGCTCTTCATCTTGTTATTAGGCCTGGCTGTGTAAAAGGGTAAATAAATATCCTCATACAGGCATCTTTTGGCTTCTGTGCAGTTTTTATTTTATGTCTAGTTGTGTTATGAAAGGACTGAAAAGAGAGGAGCAGGGAGACATCTGAGTGCCATAATCCAGGCTTATTTGGATTTTTCCTGTAAGTTGCCAAACAAAAATACATGTTATCTGCTTGAGCAACATAAGAATAAGATTGAAGACTTTCTCAGGTCTGACCAAGATGCTGCGCCTATATCCTGAATGTCTGAATATGTGCAAGAGGAGTTTGCCTCTTTCAAGTATTTTCCACTTTCTTTTATTATATCTATTTCTGGGCCTCACTTCCTCTTTTTCTGTGCCTACAGAAGCAATTGGTCTCTACAACATTGGACAGAGCTGCTGCCTGAACTCTCTGCTCCAAGTGTTCTTCATGAATATACGCTTCACAAGGATACTTCGAAGGTATCACTGTTTTGAACTACCTGAGATACTTCCATTGTTGCTCTGGTGTCTCCACTCCTTTTTTACATGCGAGGTACATTTGAAGGCTTGGCTCATCAAGGTGCTAGCAAAGTGCTTTCAGCTCACTCAGCAAGGTCTCTGCCTTGTTGTGTCTGTCATACACAGACTAGGCCCTACAAAGGTAGCAGTTGCAGATGACTTGTTAGTCATCTCTGATTCATGTGCCATTTGCAGGCTGGTAAGCTACAGCCTTGAACTGAGTCTTCAAGACTTGTATCTCTCTTTTTTGTACAGGATATGATTTTATTCCTCATTTACTCATAGGCTGCTGTAACTAAAGGATGTGTTGCGTGTAACCCACTATTCATTTTGTAACTTTAAGCATGTAAATGTAAACTTATTGTGATCCTCTGTCCTCTGTCCTGGCTAGCATCTGATACAGAAGAGTAAGTGTTGTTGCAGAGGGGAAAAAAATAGTGTTATTTTGTTTTGCTTGACTGTGCTCCCTACTTGTTTGTGAGGAGGATTTGGGCTTCTGCCTCCCTACCAACCACACTAGTAACTGGTTTGATTTGCTTTTAGTTTACCCAGCTCATTGCAGCTTTAATAGTCTAAGTGGATCATTCCTATTCAGTCCTCCTTTCTCCAAATTTCTTACATGCTCACCATTGTGCAAAGAGGGAAGAAGACAAATTACGGACACACAGAGTTAAGAAGTGTCATAAATGGGCAAAGCTACATAATGAGATATTAGGTTACCAGTGGTATTTGAAGAAAGAAATAGAAAAACCTGTGGACTGCAATGAATTTAGGGAGGGTAAAGAGCTCTCCAACTGGCATCTATTTGAAATACAAGCATTATATACATGCTGAGAAAAGGTTAAGGTTATGTTGGCAATCAAGGCACGAACAGCTGAGAGGCAAGAACAGATCTAAAACTGGCTGTAACCAGAATGTTTTTTCTAGAGCCCAGAAAGCACTTCAGGTCCTGCTCAGTTTGCCCCTTATTCAGGAGCAGGCCAACTTAGAATTGTGGCCTTTTACTTTAGAACTGTCAGCCTGCACTGTGGGATGAGCTAGTGCACGTATCTGCTTCCCCTTTTTCCTTCTTTTGCTGGAAACAAGCCCATTCTGGTTCCTCTTGAGTTGCTGTCTGTGCTATCCCCCTCTGCTTCTTCAGGTGTGATGTGTAGTATTTCTCCATCATGCCACTCCATTACCATTCATGTCATTTCTCTTTATAGGATCACGGTGCCACTACGGGCTGAGCAGAAGAAAAGGAATGTCCCATACCAAATGCTCCGGCTGCTGGAGGAGATGCAGTGTGGCAAGCGGAAAGCTGTTAATCCCGAGGCCCTCGCTGTCTGTCTTTCAGTCTTCAAAGTGAAATGTAAGCAGCGCCACCTCATGCCCACCTCTGTCTGCAGATCAAGGGTGTTAATTTTCAAGCATTAACAAGCAGTGCAAACTCTGACGTCTCATTCAGAGATTCAGAAATGTGGGGATTTAGGTACATGATGATGTAGTGCTCTTTATAGCTCTCCTAATAGTGAGAGACATGCTGTGTCTTACTTGTGAAGAGGGAAAAATACAAGAGAAAGCCCCTGCTAGATATCCTTGCTGACGTCCAAAGGGTAGGAAGACTGTCAGACTGCTAGAAGTCTCAGCTCCTGATACTGGCCAGAGGGAAAGGGCTGTGCAGGGCAGAGAGAAGACAGCTTATACTTTGATTTGTCTTGCTATACTGGCATGATAATAGTGAAAGAGCTGCTATTTATTATTAGAAGGAAGGGATCGTGTGGAAAAGACACTGAGTTTACCCAGATCCACAAGGATAGAAACCATATCCTTCCTGTTCCTTGTTATAAGGGCAGAGAAAAGAATTTGCTGGCTTAACCTCCCACCTGGGCAGGGTCCCAAAGGAGAATGTTAAATGCACGGGGGATCAGTGACAATGGGATGCTGAGGGTCTGTTTATGTGTACATATACACACAGTATATCCAAATGCCCTCATCTTTATCATATAAAAGCCAAAAAAGGACAGCACTGCATCCACCGACAATGACATGACTTTGCACTGGGTTCTACAATGGGGCATTTGAGCCCTCCCATCTTTTCCCACTGCCTGCGTGGGTCATATGGAGACACTGCAGCTTGTCTCCAGCCTAAGCTCTGTCCCTGGCAGGGAGTGTCAAGGGAAGAAGACACTGGATCTGATGGGGGAAAATGAATCTCCCTTTGCCATCTGTGAGAAGTCTGCTGAGTGCTGTTCATTATACTGATTGAGGTTGTGTTTTCTGTTTGTTCAGTGTTTGTGCAGCATGATGCTGCTCAGCTCTTTCTGACTCTCTGGAACTTGATAAAGAGGCAGATGAACAAGCCAGAGTTGGTAAGAACAATCACTGAAAAGAACACAAGGTCTTTTGGCCCTTGTCATGTGTGGTCTAATGGGAGAGGGCATCTTGATTTCATAGGCTTCAACATTATGAATCACAGTTAACTTCTGTTGGTTCTACTTTTTGGGCATGCCAGGGTCTCCATTCTAATGGGAGAGCCAATTAATAACAAAAAGTTTGATTTTTTGCAACACTGGTGTGTCTTGACACAGCTTCTCAGTTCTTTGAAGTCAACCATGTGCATTTCATTGCAATTATTCACTGTTAGTATGTTATGTTTATGACTGTTCCTCCCAGGGGAGCTGTGGAAAGAAAGAGAAAAGTGACTCTTCCTCAACCCACTGCCACAGTTTTATTCATACAGAAGACAGGCTCCTGCTGCAGTTCCAAGCAAAACAGTAAAATTCTTTATCAAAGCAGATATTTAACTGTCTGGTCTTGTTATAGGCTGTGTCTTTCCCCTCTGCTATGGGATGAGGCAAGTAGTTGTTCCCCATTAAATGGTGGGAAGCGCTTTGTTCATGGAAGTCAGTGTCAGATCTGTCATCAAGCCTTAAAGCAGCAAGGTTGTGTGAAGAAATGTGTCCACACGGGCTTTCCTACCCACAGAGTGAAATGCCTCAGCTCTGTTCTTCATAAGCCTTGTTTTGGACTTTTTTTTACCTCTCCAGGTTGAAGAACTGAATGACTTGTACACTATCTGCATACAGGAGCATCTGGCCTGTCAGAAATGCTCTTTTGAGGAAAAGAGGAACAGCTGCATGTTAACCCTTCCACTCCCGCTGCTGGATGCCAATTGCCGCATGCTGAAGACTCTGGTAAGTCAGTGCCAGCACTGTTCCCTTAGGAAGAAGGTTACCCTCTGTTTACTGTGGGAGCCTTCTCTTTGCAGAACTGGTGTCTCCTGGGACTTGCCTAGAATGTCTGTAAGAATCTCTTCAGGGTGTTTGTCTGGTACTCTGAGGTGATCTTTTCTCATTCACATTTCTTCTTTATTTTGAGGGTTTCTGAATTTCTCAAAAATTGTGTTCCATTTTGGGGATAGAAAATAAAGTCCTTGAATCACCTTTCTAAAAAGAGTGTTGACTAAATACTCTGTAAGGCTCAAAGACTCATACTACACAGTGATGAGTACCTGTAAGAACTTAGATACCAGACTGAGGTGCCCTAGGTAACTTGTAATCCCTGGCCAGACACACTACATTTGCTCAGTGCAGTGTTCTTTTACTGTTACATCAGTACTTCTGTTTGGTATCGAGATGCAGCAGTGATAGTGGCTATCTAGGTGATGCCACAAAATAGACAGTGGGTTTCTCAGGTGACAGTGGACCACTGGGCCTTATTTATTCTCTGACCACTTTATGCTGTTTCAGCCTAAAGGAAACTTTTTCAAAACCCCTAACATTTGAAGTAGGTATAAAAGACTTTCATAAAGTACTTTACTTTTTTTTCTTCCAATTAATGCAATCACAGCAGCAGCTAAGAAGAAAAGAGGTGCCTTTTTTTTGGCAATCTTTTGTCCTTTGAATATAATATGCCTTCTGTAGCTTTTCTGTTTGCTTGTACCCCGTGAAAAAGAAGTAAAAATAGAAATCCAGCTTGAAGGAATTCAGTTGAAAGAAATCTCCTCTGTCTTCGTAGAAGGACTGTCTGCAACACTTTTTCCACCCAGAAGAACTGACTGATCACAACATGTGTTTCTGTGACCAATGTGGAAGGAAAACACCCTTTCTGCAGGTAATCGGATAATTATTTCCCCATATTTCTCTTCTGCACAGAACTCCCTTTAGGACTGGGAAGGGTGGGGACAGGACTCCTCAAGTTTGAGGAGATCAACAACAATACAAAGCTTTGTCAGTGCAGCAATGTCAGCTAGATATAAAGCACATGCATCTTTCCTGTTAGGAAGTTCCTTACTCTAAATGTAGCTCTAGCAATAAAAGAATGATTTTGTGGGTTTTCATGTAAGTCACCAAGGATTGTAGCATTTCTGTACTGGCAGAGAAGTTGGTTTATGTTAGTGTGAGGCATCCGTGCCCATGGCAGGGGGGTTGGAACTAGATGATCTTAAGGTCATTTCCAACCCAAACCATTCTATGATTCTTTGTTGTATTTCTGCTGTGAGGCTCTACACTGCTGCACAGCTCCAGGGGTAGACAAGAACATGTTACTGGAGCTGTGCATACACATGAATGTAGGATATTGGAGGGTGATTTCCTTTCTTCCCTGCTTTCCACTGGGCTCCCCATTTTTTACAGTGTGGATCTCTTCATGAGTTTGCCTCTTCATGAAACAGCTAATTCATCAGCTGGCAAAGAGAGGCTGGGGGGGAGACTCCTTCAGCTCAAGGCTCAGAGGCACTTTCCACAACATTATCACCATTGAGTCGCCTCCAAGGCCACAATGCATCCATATGTCTTGGTGGCAGCCATGGCAGCAGCAGTAACATCAACAAAGGTGGTGCTGGAAGGGATGGCCACATATGACAAGAAAATTGGGTTTGCCTCTCCTTACCTACCTGGTGCTACTAACCCAGAGTTAAGAAAGCAGGTTAGAAATGAAAGCCCTTGAGACATCCAATGCTGAAGTTGAGAAACTTGCTTATCCCAGCTTCAGATGAGCTACAAAGGCATCTGCTGTTCAGTGGAACTGGCAATCATTCATTGTAGCTCTGACTGTTCTCTGGGCTGCATTCATTGGGTGGCAATGGTTGTTTCCAGCCCACCTCACCAGGGCTTGTTCCTTGGTTTTCAATTGTGTTATTTATTGCTTTACAGAGCATGAAGCTAGTCCATCTGCCACAGACCCTGACCATACACCTGAAGCGCTTCTGCTTCGAAAAATCAGCCTACATTCACAAGCTTAGTCACTATCTGCCATTCCCACAAGACCTAGATTTCAATGCAGTCTTGACAGAAAGTCAGTGCCAAGCAGATGACAATGAAAAGGTGAGATACTCCTAATGCCCTGTTTAAAAAGAGCGTTTTCTCCTCCCCTCTGCTCAAGTTTCATAACAACTTAAGAGTCGACATCAACACTTGCCTCAGTTCAAAGCACCTGTTTTAAAAAGCTATATCCCAGGCTTTACCTGTGCCTGGTGCTGTCTCACATCCTATGGTTTTGAGTCGTTCAGGCATCATTCAACTTTCTGTACTCAGATTAAATCACCAAAGGCATCATAACTGGAGCTTTCTACCATAAGGACAAAAAAGAGGCTTTACAAGTAAGACCCCAACTTCTTTTTTTTTGTGAGTGTTTAGCATAACATTTTTCTTCCATTTCTAAATATACTAAAGAAAAGACTAAAGCAGTTCACCTGGATGACCAAATCCAGGCATTGTAAACAGCGTCTTTTAGAGGCAACTTCTGTCATGCAGTTTGGCCTCTAGCTCAAGATGATCTCAGTGTGAGCAGCAGACCTACTGCTTTGCAGAGGTCACCAGTCCAAGACAGGGGAATTCCATTCCTGGCAGTTTCCCATGTAGTGTTGTTTGTCACAGAGTTGAGGTTAGCAGGGAGGTGGCAGCTTTGCCAGGCAGCCGAGGGTAGATCCCTTACAGAGAAATAACAGGGGAAAGTATGGCAACAGCCAGACCTCAGTGGTGAAGTGTTGGCTGCAGTGTAACCCCTTTGCAGCCCCTCTGCTGTCCTACAGCCTTTCTGTATTCAGGAAGCCAGGGAGGCTGCCAGCCCATAGCTGGCAGGCAAAACTCTGAGGGTAGGAACAGAAAAAGCAGGATCCTCAAGGCCAATCTAATCTGTCTCCTTTTTCCCCACGGAACACACGTTCTTGCTGTCCTGGCTGCTGAACACCTTCTTGCTGTCCTGGCTGCTTACCCTCTTCAGCCAATGGCAAATGAAAATTGCTGCACTGAAAGCTACTCTTTGTGGTTCTTCACAGGCTGGCTGGCAGTATGACCTTTTTGCTGTCGTTGCTCATTCAGGATCAATTAGTTGTGGACACTACTGTGCCTACGTTCGAAGTCTCACAGAGTGTAAATGGTATTGCTTCAATGACTCTGAGGTTTGCCAGGTGAGGACACAAATCCCCATTTCTTTTGTAGCTTCGGGGATACTCCTCCAGCTCTCATCCAGTCTGTCTGACTGCTAATTATAGAGAACCAGGGAAGAAAATAGAAGCTGCAGAGCTCTGTGCGCCTCATTCTTCTACCACAGTTGAGCTGAGGGCAGAGCTGCTCTAGCTTCTGTACCAAACAAGGCCTTGGGTTCCGGTTTGCAGAAGCAGCCACTGGCTGTATACCCTACTTTATGTACTTTGGATCTGTTTAATGTATGTGTTCAGAAGAAGGAAAGGAACTGTTTTTCCTCAAGGAGTAAAACTGATAAACTCATTTATTAAAGGGTGTTTAGTTCCTGGAAGTACCACTTATACCACTCCTAAGAGAACTGCTGTGCTGATATTACAATGTGCCCATCTCTTGAGAGCTTTTACCAGCCTCCTCTTGTGTTTTTCTTCTCTAGGTATTGTGGGATGACGTGAAATGCACCTATGGGCATTCCAACCTCCACTGGTAATCAAACGTATCTGTTTTTACCAAATGTTGCTCTGCGGTTTGGAATGAGGGTAGCAAAGAGAGGGAAGACAAATAGTTTGAACCGCGTATTGTCAGGGGTGTACTGGAGATGCAGGAGAGCAGAATCCCTCCTGTAAGCTACAGTGCTACCAGGGAGTCAATATGATGCCTTAGGGAACACTGGAGAGGGCTGGTTCAGTTGACACGAACCTCAAAAAGCTGAGCAGGACCAAACCTGGGAGGTTACTTGCAGCCTGTGTCTTCAAACATACATCTTGTTTTGCCTTTTCTTTGTTTCCACAGGGGAGAAACGGCCTATCTCTTGATTTACATGAAAAAACATCCTCAGTGGCCTTATCCAGGAGTATGAGAATGTCTCGGGAAGCTGTGCATTGTCCATGGAGATCAGCACCTCTGTGCCAGTGTGGACGTGCAGAAGTGTTCCCCAAGAAAGACATTCCACATTCAGTCAGTGACCTCTGCCTTCACATTTATTTATGAAAAAATTAATAGAGAGACTTAGCTAGAGAAAGGATCTCAGAACTGTTGCAACTACAAAGTGTTTCTTTCATGTGTTTTTTGATACTTATGTGATTCTATATATAATTTCTACTTAAAAGATAGTAAAATCAGTCCTTGTCTCTTCCGACTTACCAGTTTCTTTGATGCTGATGCCTGCATTCCAGTACAAGGGAAGCATTTGGCTTCCGGAAGAAAGCCTGCCTGATGTTCTAGGGAGGCACATAGTATGGCTGGGGAGGGGTGGGAGGCAAGCGCA
>NW_009910169.1:11815-37687 GCF_000696875.1 Nestor notabilis
CTGGGAAAGCCATGCTTAGCCAGTAAGTCTGTAAGAGCTTGAGACTTACTCTGCCCTTTTAACACCATGTTAGATGCTGGCAAGCTGGACAGGGGACCCCAAAAGCCTTGAGAAAGGACCAGAACTTACGACACATGCACAAGTGATGTTTACTCCTGAAAACCTTCCTGAAAATGAGTTGCTGCAGGGGCTGAGGTGTGTTTAAAAGTTGGTGTCAGCATAAAGAAGTGTTTTTAAAATCAGCTGCTATTGTAGTAGTTCTGATTTACAAGACGAGTTTGTACATATTTATGCAGATGATTATTGTTTTAGCATGCTTATCAGGCTTTTGTATGCATTTTCCTTCCTGAGTAGAGGAAAATACTGAGAGCAACAGAGATCCTGAAAGTAGCTAGTGATTTTGCACAATACAATCATTACTGTGGCAAAAGGAGAAGCGAGATGCCTCCATGTGTTTGAACTTTAGGGATTTTCTCTTAGTACTCTTCAGCTGGCTGCCAGCTGGAGCGGTCTTACTATCTGACCATGAAGTGGAAATGCCCCTCAAGCAGCAAGTGTTCTGCAGAGAACAATTTGATAAAGAAAGTGAGTAATTTTTATGTCTCCTGTTGAGTCTTGTCACTCCACACTGTTGGTTCAGCCTGTGCTCCCATGACAAGACACGCAGATGGAGGGGAAATGTAAAGAGAGCTGGAAAGGAAGGTTGGTAACACAAGAAGTCAGAAGAAGAGTGTTCTAACAGCTCATCACAAGACTCAACTGGGAGAAAACTTCGGTTGTGATGCTTTTAAAGCACTGGTGGTAAGTCTTGATGTACCACAGTTTGTGAAAGGATCGGTGATTTCAGTAGTTTGAGATTAGAAGTACCTTCTAGCCTAACATACTCTTTGACTGTATCTTTACCAGGGTGCTATTTTTGTGGGACTGAGCACATATTAGAATTAGTGATTTAGTTATAATGATAGCTATATATATCCTAATTTTGTGTTGACGATGATGATGAAGTTCGTGAATCGTGTCCATTTTCTGTTGGCATGTGGAAGGTGAATTGAGAAATCTTGGAGCATAGCTGGAAACGACATTTTTATGATCTAGCAGGTATTTATTTCACTGCACTAGCAAAGTCCATTGTTCAGTTCAGCTTTTGTATTTATCCTGTTCATTCTGGTTTAAAAAAAAAAATCCCAGTGTGTTCTTTGTCACCAGGATGAGGAACTTTCAGCCTATTCACCTTCAGGAATGTGTTAGACTCTTTCTAAAGCACCTTGCAATAGATGAGTAAGAAAACCAAGCTCCTGTCTGCTTTATCCAGCACTTTGCATCTGTGAAGCAGCTGAAAGATGGCACACTTCCAGAAAGCTAATGGGTTAAGAGACTGACGAGACATGTCTAGTTTGATACAACTTGAGATTTAAAAATAAGCTATGCTTATGAAAAATACCTCAAATATCATAACCTTCCAGGTATATCACCAATCAACGAAGCAATTACTGAGATATATTTAAGAATCTTTTCAGTTGACAACTCAATGAAACGTAATCAATGTTGGGGTTTTTTTGAATAAAATGGTATGGCATAAATTCCCTAGAAAATGAGTCTTGTGGATTATTCTTGGTCTATTTTTCCTAAACACCACAAATGCAGGTGGGAGGCTACAGGTCACATGCACAAGGATGCATGCTCAGATTAAATGTTCAGGCTGGAGCTACTGCTGATGTTTAGCTCCAACAGCCAAGGAAACAAGGCTAAACCTTCCCTGGGCCCTTTGCCCTTGTGCTGGAGACACATGGGGTTTATTGTCAGGTTTGCTGTCACAGGGAAGCTTATGTTGCTTCCAGTTCCAGATGGGCCACAGGAGGGTGCGCAAACTGTATCACATATAGATTTAAAAACTGCCTGACCCGAGCTGCTTTTGCAAAAAGTCAGAGTATCATAAAATCATAGAATATTTTGGGTTGGAAGGGACCTTCAGAGGTCATCTAGTCCAAACCTCTGCAACGAGGGGTCCTTGGCTGCTTCTGTGTCCGCAGTGAAGTTTAGCCACATGCTGGATAAAATGCCCAAGGATGACTTCTAGCTAAGTGCACAGCATTCAGTGCCAGTGTGCTGACACATACTCATAACATGGAGACCACTCACAGCACAGAGGCCACCTCACCCAGGGGCTGTCTACAAAAAACCACCACCTGAATTTCTGCCAGAAAAAAATTCTCCAACTTAGAGAATCAACAAAGGAGTTGGGATTAATTGTTCCGTGTTTGAGCCACTGTGCAAATGAAGCCTAGCACAGGTAGCAAGGGCTTTGGAAAGCCAGATAAAGCTAAGAGTATGTGTGTGTAGAGATTATTGTAGGTCCTGGGTACTCTTCCTTTTGTTTGTTTTGGGGTTACTGTGTCTTAAGGGAAGGAGCAGTAGCAAAATGCACATTCTCTGCCTCACCTCTGGCACACTTCTGCTCAGATTCAGATATTCCGCACCTTCAAGAAACACATAGGGAAATAGAAAAAAGTAAATACAGAATCATACAGGTTTGGCTTGGAAGGGACCTTAAAGCTCATCCCGTTCCAACCCCTGCCATGGGCAGGGACACCTTCCACTAGACCAGGTTGCTCTAAGCCCCTGTGTCCAACCTGGCCTTGAACACTCAGGGATGGGGCAGCCACAGCTGCTCTGGGCAACCTGAGCAGACACGTGAGAAGAGAAATGGTTCTTGGGGTGTCTGCAAACTCCCCAAATACTACTTTTCTTGCAGAAAAGCAGAGGATGTGAGGGATACAAAAAGCTGCAACCTCGGTCGATGCACTATGTGTAACTGGCATCATGAGCTCACTCAACAAATACATGTGAGGATCCCACAGTCAGTTTCTAAATTCTTCAAAGGGTGAGGTAAATGCAAAATCCATGCATGCTCTTGCCTATCGTATCACTTCTGCCCATATTTTCCTTGTCTGCAGCCAGTTAGCAGGCAGGAGGGAGGGGCAAAGCCTACATAAAGTGTTTTGCAAGGGGCCACAGCCTCTCCTTGACCACAGTGGCAGGACTGTGTATGGTCACCTAGCTGGAGCTGCCCACCCATGCGAGGATGCCCATCCTGGGACTGGGGACCTGGCAGGTATATGCGGGAGCTGGGGACCTCTCCTTGTCACTCAGGTGACACCAAGAAGTGTGTGGCTGAGGAGTGTGGCAGACTTTTTCATCAATCTCTTCAGGCCAGGACAATGCAGCACATCCTCTGTGTGGCATCTTTTGCTGAAGTATTTCAGGTAACATGGGTATTTACAGCTGTCCTTCAGGAAGCTTGTTAAGTGAGCAGGGAGTGAGCAGGGGGAAGGAGCTTTTTCTTAGCTATGGACAAAAAAAATGCATGCTACAAAAGTTACTACTTCTGCCTACCTTGTTTTTCTTCAGGTTTTATCTTTGCTTTTGGCTCTGGGTATTAACATCCCAGAGTGCCATGTAGGTGTCAGCTTTGGTAAGTGCGTGTAGGGTTAGGAACTTAGGTGGCAATGAGTCGATTTGGAAATGGCTATTTACATTATCTCCTTAAAGACCAAGGGTTACTTATTTGTATGGCAGCAGAGTATGCAGCACTTATCAGGAAAACAGTTTGGGTAGTTCTCTACCTGCAAATGTTATCATCTAATGGATTTTGGGAAGAGAGAAGATTTAAGTATACACTGAATTATAAATGTAAAAAGAGCCTGGAAATGAGCTGAAAATTTTAAGAAAGAGGGCTTCTTAAGGAAGAAAAAGAATAATAATGGATTGTCCCCTGGATTTGAGACTGGAAATGAGTATGATGAATTGCAAACTGCCAACTCTATGAAACACTGTCCAGTAAGTATAAAAGTATCTTCAATTATTCTTGCTGTATTTTGGGGTTGGCTGCTACTGATCATCACATGACTTACTTAGGTACAAATGGGGCTGCGTTGGTTTGACCTTTTCAGCCTTGATTGGTATGATGACAACAGACACTATGAAGCCTAAAGTAATAACTAAGTAGGGTCTAAAAAACCAAAGTGTGCCTTGCATGGGTCCTCTTGGGTATGTACACTGTGATGGATGAGCTCGCTGAAGGAACCTATTGAGACACTAACAGGAACTGGTTAGGAATAAACAGAAGGAAAATTTTGGACACATGATCCCTGCCACCACAAAAATCTCTTGTGTTAATGCTACGAAAACATGGCCCAAACCCACTGTGATTACTTCATCATAGATACTTGGTCTCAAGGTTCCCACCGCAATTTCTTGTCTTTTGGTGGCAATGGAGCTTCTCCTTTACCCAGTCATGCTGACCTGAAGTTCTGGTCAGTGAGCACCACGATAGATTATCTTTTCTGAAGAGCTGCTCACATTACAGACTCCAGGTAACCACAGGGTATATTGTTGCCTTTGCTCTCCACAATTCCTCCTCCATCCAAAAGTGATGCCAATTGCTCCTGCATGGCAGCTTTCCCACAGTGCAGCAGCACCCAGGGATAAGGTACTCTATAATGCCTGGTGTTTGGCAGGTGTCCCCATTCGCCTGCTTTCCCAGGAGCTGCAGGGTTCATACATAGGAGACGGCTGGGATGGGGAAAAGGGCTGCAAAAAGGAAAGCTTGTGAGACTTTACACTGACTACTTGGTCGTGTGGAAAAAACCGCTGCAGTTTCCATGTTATTTTAAATTAAGGTGAACCAACCAAGAGCCCTTAAATTGGAAATATCTGGAGAAGTGAAATCATTAAAAAGAAGATGATGGGTGGGGATGCAACAAAGTTAAACATAGGAGGTGGTCACGGTTTTGAATCATGTTTCTACTTGAAGTGTCATTTTCCAGAACTGGTGTCCAGTCATCAAACAACTCTTCAGTGTCTGCAAGCCCAGAACCTGAGCTGATTACTTTGCTGTTAAACACCAGGCTCTGTATTTCACCCAGGAGGTGGCACTGTCTGCAGTGTTTTGGCGTCGTCCTTTCACGTTCCTGCCCTGTGTCAGCAAGAGCCAGGTTGGTTGTGTGCAGGTCCAGCAAGCTTTCCAGAGGTGATTCATTTCCTCATGTTGCCAGGATCTCACACTAAAATTGGGCAAATTAAAACATCTTTCGAGATAGCCTGGTGTCCGAATGTAAATGTTCAATCCTTAGAAAAGGGCAATCAGCTCAGGCAACTCATCGGTGACTCCCGTGGCCATTTTAGTCCAGAAAACTGAATGAAAGCAAGATCCAGACTGGAACATCTCATTATTTGGGAGCTTTAAGTCTCCAGATTTGGAGAACAGGAAACTTCTTTTTCTGGTATTCACCAAATTACCAATTTCTGTTCTTGTTTCAGTCTCTCCAGGGAACAGCCGGGGACGCAGTGAAGTTTGCCATCGATGCTGGGTACTGCCACTTGGATTGTGCCTGCCTGTACCAGAATGAGAGTGACATTGGGGATGCGGTATGGGAAAAAATTGAGGAGGGGGTTGTGAGGCAGGAAGACCTCTTTATTGTCAGTAAGGTATGTCCTTGGGTAACTCGTCTAACATGAGGCCAGCTCTCAGGAAGAGAGGCGAGGTCCCAAGCTGCAAAGTGCCAGGGGACGAAACTGGTCTGTGAATTAACTCAGGGCAAAGCGTTTTGTGGATGGAGGGAAGGAAGAGGTCAACTCCTAAAGAACAAAAAGGGCTGGATTTGAGAGGGATTTTTTGTAGTCAGTATCCATTGTCAGCCATGGAGACAGGAACTGAGGCCGTGCTCTCAGTTGCCTCTGAGACAGGAAGCATGGCTATTGTATTCGTGGTCACTCCCGCTGTGCTGCCGGCCTCGGCCTGTTAGCTCCTGTATGTTATGTTGTGTTTTGTTTTTTCCCCCAACAACAATAGTAGGAAAAATAAAGTAACTTCTATCTGTTGGAAGCTGGCAGGTCAATTTTCACCAGTTTTTCTTTTTTTTTCTTTGTTTTTTTTAATTGTTGTATGAATCATTAGAATTGTAGAGCCTCTCATTCTCATTTTACTTAGCTGACAGTTAAATAAGGTGCACAAAAGGGGCACTTCCTCAAGGCAAGAAGATGTGACATAACGTGAGCTGCCTCTGTGTCTGCACCGTGTGTTTCCCTGCCAGGGATGCTCGGTGGTTGTGAGGTTAGGAGAGCAGCTCCCAGGCGTTGTGTTACCCCTGCATCTGTGGTCCACCTTCCATGGGAGATCCCTGGTGAAGGAGGCACGCCGGAAAACACTTGCTGCCCTTCAACTGGATTATTTGGATCTCTACCTGATGCACTGGCCCATGGGATTCAAGGTATTGAGACTTCTAACTCCTGGGAGCCAACTGTCAGTGCTCTGCCACTTCTTCCTTTGGGATCAGATGTGCTTTTAGTTCTCTCTAATTAGGAATGTTGTTAAACCTCATTAGGACATAATGACAAAAGAATGCATGGAGTGCCCAGGTAAGGTAAGGCTGCTTAAGCTAGGTCTTGTAGTACAAAAATCACCTTATTTTACCCTGCACAACATTTCCATGTCATGGATCCATCCAGGTCACATTCCACTTAAAGCCTGGGATTGGACTGCTATTTGCTTATCCAGGATCAAACAGTTGTGCATTACTTAGCTCCTATTTTTCTCTTCTCCCTCTACCCCCAGGTTAAATAAATCCTCATTTCCCCATGGTGTCACATCCCTGGCCTTCCCCCAGCCTGACTGAGGCACATAAAAGTGTCTGCCCTTCCTCTGCCTGCAGGGCAGGCTCTTAAGAGGCAGATTTTCTTGAAGATTACTCTGTTCCTACAGATTACTGGTTTTGGCCACCTCTCTCCCCAACACAAACATGAGGCAGGATATCCAGCACCTCCAGCTCCATGCACTTGTAGAATTTCTAAGAAAGAGACTCCTTTAACTAGTTACAATTCAGCCTACCTTAAACTTGCTTTTCTTTTGTGATGACAGGCAGGAGAGGAGCTGTTTCCTGCAGATGGGAATGGCATGATCATTCCCAGCAATACAGATTTTCTGGATACGTGGGAGGTATGTCCATTGGCAGGCCAAAAAATTCTTGCTAGTTTGAAAAAGCAGCCTGAAAACTTCAAGGTTTCTGCTTTGGGAATTGTTCTGAGCAAGTGTCTGATGTGAAGTATTCCAGACTGCTGATTTCTCTGTGCCCTTGGGATGCTTCTTGTGTTGTTTTGCCAAAACTGAGGTATTTTTATGTTTGCTGCTTACTAAGCTGGCTGGGTGGGCATGGCAAGAGGAAATCTTTGACTGCGTGTGTACCCTGCAGTGGCTTTAGCTGACATATGCTGTCATTTCAGTCCCCACGCTGCTCTCTGGGTATTTATTGGTGGCATTAGCTGTAGCCACACTCACCCCTAGTCGCACCCAAGCTGTCCAGACCACAGGAAAGCCAACATGCCTGTGTTGGTGTAGCCAGAGCATCCAAATCTCTCCCTTCTAGAAAGTACTGGAACTTGCCCAAAGTCCATTGCTAAAGCTGTGTGTATTGCAACATGAACAGGCATGAGCACAGGGAGAAAAGACTTGTGTGCAAGCTCGAATTTCTGCTTGGCTGATGGTTTGGGTTTCCTTTGCCCTCCATCCCCACTGTGTGCTCAGCATGGCCAGGTTGAAAGAAGACAAGAGGCTCACCAGAGTCAGAAGAATTTGCTGATGCTTTTTTCCTTCTGTCTTATGAAGAATAAGGCTCACTTCTGTGGCTCATTTGGAGGGAAAGTGGACATTTCAGGCCGCTGCTTATGATAGCAGCTTCAAATAAAAATGATTTCTGCTTTGGCAAAGGTGTTTCTTCTGCTCTGAAGACTAGTAGCTGATTATTTTCTCCTGTTTCTTTTCTGCCGGAGGTGCCAATCTAATTAGGGCTGTCCAGCTGTTTTATTGTTTGCTAGTGTGAACGAAAATAGGTGGTGGTGGGGCAACACAGCACTGCATATGCTGTACTGCCACTGCTAAATGGTACATCTCCCCTGGGAAATTAACCAACATTAACGATCAGGTATCCTGCTCTAGCTCCCCCAGAACACTTCTTGTTGAGCTGCTCTGTTCCAAATGAGAAGCCTTTTATTATGGGATAATTATTTTGTTAACTGAGGAATTATCCTAAAAAACCCCTCTTTTATTTAGGAGGTGAAAGTCTACCTGGGGACAATTTTTCATTTCAGTATCCTACTGAAATAATAACAGTGTGGTAATTGTTAATCTTGAATAATGCTGTAATTTATTTGTATGATAATACATGTTGTGAAAGACTGAGTCTTTGAGGAGGGTCCCACCATCCAATGTCCTGTGCTAACGTCACATCAGAAGGGGATCCTAGCCATGATGATTTTTACTGAAGTGTTTGCACAGGCACTTTTTCCATTAAAAAAAATAATAAATTCCATCTTAATTCAGTACCAAGTCTGATTCCGTAGTGTTTCTAGGCTATGGAAGAGCTGGTGGATGTGGGAATGGTGAAGGCAATTGGAGTCTCCAACTGCAAACAGATAGACCAGCTCTTAAGCAAACCAGGCTTAAGACACAAACCTGCAAATAATCAGGTAAATTGTTCTTGAACTCATCAGTACTGGTACCACATCTGTCTGGGGTGTTGCATTTGATGGGACATCACTAGTGGTAAGTGACCTTTTAAGTTAAGACTATGCTTTTTTATATGTGTGGGAATACCCCTGTATTTGGCTAAAGGATAAAGAAAGATGCAGAATGTTCTGTGCCCTAGCACAGAACATCACTAGCAGTAAACAACCTTTTATGTTGAGGTTGTGCTTTTTCATATCTGCGTGGGAATACCCCGGTATTTGGCTAAATGATAAAGTAATGAAAGATGCAGAACATTCTGCGCCCTTGAGTAGGAAGCTGCAGGCACACAAGCCTGTGGCACTCCTGGGTTGAAAGTGCAGCCTTCACCTTTCTTCTGGCTGCAGCACTGAGCTCATGCAGGCCGAGAGCTGAGCTCTGCAATGGAGAATGTGGCAGGGTTTACCCTTCTCCTTTTGTACAGTTCCTAAGGGAAAAGACAGGACCAGAGCCAGGCTACCCTGCTGGGGTGAATAAGTAGGACTGGGTGACATGAGAGTTGGGTGCTTCACCTGGATGTGCACAGCTGGTCCATGAAGCCCATTGGTATGAAAAATGGGGCAGGCACCTGGAAAAAGAAACTAGTGTGTGAAGATCGGGCCTTGTTGGAGGCAGGGCTGGGAAAAAGGGGAAATGATCTGAAACACCAGCTGACTCTCTTAAAAACCTCACCTCTGCAGAAAGAGCAACCTATTCAAAGCTGATGTGGGGCTTGGTAGGTCACTATAGTGGTGTTAAACATTGAAGTACCTTCTGCTTCTATAGGTTGAGAGCCACCCCTATCTTCCTCAGGAAGAGCAGATCAAGTTTTGCCAGTTCAAAGGTGTCTCTGTCACTGCATATTGTCCTCTTGGGGTGCCCAACTGGCCATGGTAAGAGTGCTTTGTGAAATTTCTTTCTCAGACATAGATTGGAGCCAACGTAGTAAACCAGTATTAGGATGTGGATAAACTCTCACAGAGTAAAACTGATGTAATTAGAAGAATATTTACTTATTCTTTAAAAACAACACACATGCAGAAATCTCTCTCACATTTCCTGTGATATTCAATTTGCTGATTCATACTTGTGCTGTTACTGGAGTTTCATATTTAGGAGAAAAAGGATCAATTGGTTGGTGAAAAGTAGCAAAGATAATTCTTAACTGGGTTTGGGTGAGCTTATTAAACATGTAAGAGAACTTCTCAACTAAAAAAAACTCAAAACAAAGCAGCAAATGCTTATGAGAATAGCAACTTCGCAGTCCTGCTGAGACAAATGGATTAAGTTTTCAAAAGGATGACTTGAAGAGATTTTGCTTTTACTCAAGTCTTCATGGCTGGGACAGGATGTTTACCAGAGCAGCTGTGCTTGTGAAGGACACGACAGCTGCCCATTCTTAAGATGAAATTTTTGGGATCTGGACCAAAGATATTTCCAGCCTCGTTCCAGGCTGGACTGAAATGTATTACAGTGACCTGTTATACTAAAAACTACAGGCCTCTTCTCATGCCAACTGGCAACAAAAGGGAAAGAATGAAGGCAGGGACAGGAGCAACAACAATATAGTGAATTAAAGTGCACAAGATTATACTTTCTTATTATTTAAATGGTATTCTTACACTACAGTGCTTGAGGGAGAAGACAGTGGACCATTCAACTGCTTAAAACCTGCTTTTTGTTTTCACAGGTCCAAGCCTGCCTGGAGATATTTCCCCTTTTGATAATCGCCAAATTAAGGAAATTGCACTCAAGTACAACAAAACCCCAGCTCAGGTTAATACTGCTCGTAGCATTTTCCCTGGTGATGTGTGTTTTTACCACTTGTGCTAAAGTAGCTATTTACAGAGGTATTATGGAAAGCTGAGTTGCAGCTGTGCCCCATACACATTGTAATGCTTTAGTAAAATACTATCATCTCTAAGGCTAGTTTTAATGATGGACAGAAGATTACCAATGGCTTTGGGCTTTACATGGCACGCTAGACACCTCAATGCACAGCATCCCTGGCTGATCCTGAACTCTTATTCAATGCACTCCCATGCTGTCATCTCAAGAGACAGATAATGATTAAATGAGCTCAGGTAATAACTGGGGAAGGTTTACTACAGTGCTTTTCCTGTGTGAACCGTCTCTGATTATCGGCAGAGCTGTTCGTGTAACTGTGCGGGCACAGATGGGCTTTGGCTTTCAGCAGACAGGCAGAACTTCTCCGCTGTAATTCCCTATCTGTTCCTGCAGGTGCTTATCCGCCTCCCGATTTAAAGAGATGTGTGATTCCCAGATCTGTCACTCCACACTGCATTGAAGAAAAATTTAAGGTAAGAGGGTACCTTACAAAATTATTAATGGTGTTAAACTTTACATGGAAAAAAATCCACTCTGCCAGTGGAACAAAGTACTCCCTTCACAGTTAGAGCTGGCAAAATCTTTTGTCTGGCAGATACCAAGTAGGTCACTTCTTTATGAACGCAAAGAGTTACTTTAGGAGTAAGGAGCCACATCTCCTTCACTAGAATACATTGACAGGTATTAACTTTTCCCTCTTGTGACATAAATGTGATGCAATCAGACATCACCAGCACTGTAGCTTTATAACATTTATTCATTGTTCACCACAATAACGCATCTGTTGCCCAGTTCACAGTTCTGTTGCACAAATACAGCACTTTTCTATCTCTGTTTTTGGTGTTCTTCTTGCAAATGAACTTACACTTTTCTTCTTGCAAACTGAAGCAACTCAGGTGTTTCGGACCTTTACTCAGGTGTTTGAATTGGCTCAAGAGGAAATGGAAACCTTACTTGCTTTCAAGAAGCAGTATTGCGTCTGTATGTTAAGCAAGCGAGTACCTCCTCTTCCATGTTTTAGCAAGATTAGATTATCACTGGATATCCTCTTACCAGACAGCATTTGAGAACCCCACTCTAAAAGAGAGGGAACTGTAGCCAATACCCGGTCACATCCCTATCTCCTGGAATCCAGCACTAGGGTACGTTAGAGCATTGCCTGTCTTGTACAGGTTGGTTGCAGCGGGATTTTTGCAGGGATATTTTGTGTTAAGACATCTTGTAACAGATGCATACCAAACTTCTGTCTGAAAATCAAAATCAGCAGGGAACTCCAAAATAAATAGGCAGCCTTCCCCCCCTGCCCCCTCTGTTTTCTTTGGCTACTTTTATATAAGAGACAGTCACTGTAAATAAACCTTTTAAGAATGAGAGTTTTAAGTTTTTTTGAAGTGGAAAGATGTGCCTATGTATTTATGCCAACATTATTAAAGCAGCATCTAGATAATAGAGCCGCTACGTACAGACTTACCAAGATCTGCAATTCATTCTGTTTTCCCAGGTTACCCACTTACCTAATAGCATACTGCAGACTTAGGAGTTCGCAAGAGAGTGGTTTTATGTTGCAGGGACGTTTGGCAATTTCAGCTAAGCCAAAGATACAGTATCTTTTGAGAACAAGGTCACCAGTACATGTGAAGGCTACAGAGCATGAATTTCCATGGCTCCATATAAACTAAGCAAACTCACGTTAGTGTTTTTGCTGTAGCTCACAGGTTTCGTTCTGAAGAGCTTTTTCTTCTTAGCCTTAAGACTATATCCTTAAAGTGTTTTAATCATACTCTCTTTTCCTAGGTGCAAAAATCACAAGGACTACCCTTTTCTGGAAGAGTAACATAGGCACCATCTTCAGACCCTCCAGGGATCAGGGCCATATATTGTTATTTCAAGCAGTCTGCAACACTTCAAGTGTATTAAATCACAATAAGTGGAATATGTATTACAAGATGGGAGAAGGTAGCTCACAGGCATTCTGAAAAGTAATCTTTAAGCATGCATGTGCTTGCTTCCCATCTTGTCAACCACAGTTATATCAGTCCTTTATCTGTGTCTTAGCTCTGCTCTTGTAGTGAAATTCTCAATTCTAGCAAAATCCATGTTCTCTTATCATTTAGTAACAACAGTTCAAGTTTAATAAACCTGAATCTTTGGGATTTATGAAAAGCAGCCTTTGCCATAAATGTAAATCCTGACCAGTTTTAGAGAAATTTAGATTCTCCTGGTGGCTGTGTTTGTGGACAAAAGGTCAAAACATATGCCATCTTTAAGCTGTTAACGTAAGACAATCCATTTAGCATCAGAAGGTCTTTATGGGATAACACAATACACTCACTGCTTGAGATTCTTACTTCAGTAATTCCAGCGCAACATACTAAAAGCTGTTTAGAGGACACCACTGAATTTTGTTTAGGAACATTTTCTTAATGAGGTTGCCTATTTATGAACTGCTAAAAACTAATAAACTGGTAGGAGATTTTATGTTTGGTTTATCATACCTATAAAAGTATATAAATACTGCCTTTTATCAGTAGAATAGCTGCAGTTAAAACTGTGAATCACTCCTAGCAAATCCAAAGTCTGATAAAGGAGACACAGAGGAATTATTTTGTTTGGCAACTGTCTTATTTAACAAGCAGAGAAGTTGGGCAGCTTCATAGAAGCCAACAGTAGATGTTTGCTCTCTTGTACTGCTCCCTAGATACTGCCTGCTCGTGTTTTGACTCAAAGGATGTCACTAGATGTTGTCTTCCTATGGTAAAAAACAAGTCAGTGCTACTGCAACCCATACATCTGCTGGACTTTTAATGAGGTGTGTGTTAATCAAGATTTCTTGCTCTTGAACAAGTGACTCAGAACTCCTGTAATTGCTTTAGGCTCTTACAGGCCAATAGAACAACAGTGTGGATCAGCATTGCCTGCAGAGAGGAAGGACAATTGTGTAATTAAGGTTCAGGGCTCAGATACACACTTCATGGACACCCTTTCCCAACTGATTGTCTTTGTAGTCAATAAAGGAAGTGATGATGTATGTATGGGCTACTTTAGACTTTTGCAAGATGTTTGAATAACACATGCCCTAGAAACAGCAATTTCATCAAACTGGATTTCCTACAACTCTTCGATGGAAAAAGGTCTGAAAAGTGTATCAACAATTGACATGAAACAGTTACAGTACAGCGGGATGGACGGGAAAGTGTCTGTAATAAGCATTCTCTTTTATTCTCCCCTAAATTCAAATTCAAAAGGTCAGTTACAGGATATTATCATAGCTGCAGTCAGAAAAGGAGCTACGTGGAAGGTGCTTTGTTTCCAGGCATCCAGAGTGTGGTCAGGTTGTCAAGCTACTGCAGTAGGAGCAGTATGCACTTAAAGCTGTGGCGTACAGCCCATCTTGAAATATTCTCTACTTCATAGGAATTTTCTAACAACATTCCAATTTAATCACATCTATCAGACCTGAAGTTATTTACAGGATGTTTATAGACCATGGCAGGCAGGAAGTCAGACTAGATGATCACAGTAGTCATATAATAGCAAAAAATTCAAAACAAGTTAGAAGCCAGAGATTGTGCATTTGTTTTAGAGACAATAGATCTTTTTCAGCTGCAGAGACTTTAGCAAAGGTAAAAGGAGAAAAATTTAGGTGATGTCAGTTACTGGGAAATAAAGAACCTTCTCTTCTGCAGTGGAGATGCAGCTGTATGACTTAAAGACAATGTGCCTTTCCAGCAGACCATTGCTGCCTCACAGCAACCACTGCTATAAGCTGCTCGAGAAGCACACTTTCGAGCTTCACCTACCCCAACATTCCACTACTCTAATTGCACCTGCTATCTGTAGAGAGGAGACTACAGAGCATGATCTCAGTGATCCAGTTTTGAGGATTCCAGAAAACTTCCAGCTTCTTCTGTGGTTTTTGTGAGTTTAGGCTTTGCCTTACATAGAACCTGCTTGTTAAGGAAATAAAATTTGCTATGACAGGCTAGGATAGGGACTTGGGCTTGTTTTACTGCTATTGTGAAGAGGAGCAAGTGCTTTGCTGGTCAGATCACTGTTGCAGAAGAGAGAAAGAGACAAGCTACTACTGTCTTCTGAAAAGTTGTGTTCTATGAGAGCAGGGACCTGCAGCAGAGGTATTACCATATACTGACAAGTGCTGGGAACTTTCTAGTCTGTATCTTCAGAGTAATTTGGAACCCTGTAACTAATAAGCAAATGTACATTTAACACACTCCCTTTCCTGTGGTTGTAAATAATTCAACACCGTGCTGCTATCTAGGCACGTGCAGTGACAATCCTGTCTCTACATACTTTTCAGTGGCCCGTGGAGCATTTATTAATTATTAATCCTCAGGCTGCATCAATGTCTAACACAAGGAGCAGATATGCAAGGGACTACAGGTCTAGCACTTTATATGCCCCTTTATTGACCTGAAAATACAGAGGCCATCTCATGGAGAGCATGTGCCATGCTACAAACAAAATGCTCCAGGGAAAGAACATAGTATCCTCCCAGTGTCAGATACACCATAAATAGGCTCAAGTCACCATAACCAGCTCTAGGGAGCCGAGTAAGTTTCTTTAAGACCTAGCAGCTTCTATTCCTGTGTGCCTACTTCCCCAGCAGCATAATCATTAGCTTTGTTGGAACTACAGCAAGAGGCCTATGTTATCTCCAGATAGTTTTCAGTATCCACCTGCTATGTAACAGTGCTTTTAGACCAAACCCAGAGACATCTTCCCTAGTCAGCAGTGAGACTATCTGTGCCACTGGACTGAACCCAGTAAATGGAAAACACATTAGCTTAGCATTTTGCCTTTGTATCACAACACGTTATCCCACAACTTGAGCTTTTATTGCGCAGTTCATCCATTCTGGCATAGTCAAGCCTGCATGAAAAGTTCCAAACAGACTGGGTGAAAAAGGGGGAAATATTTTAGAGGGAAAACAAAAAAACCCACAGGTAATGAACAATGAGTTCAAAGCTTTTTGCTGCTCAAGTTTTCCATCTATTATGATTCCAAGCTCTCATGTTGAGCTCAGTATCGTTCGAAAGCAAACAGAATGAGGAACAAGAAAAACAGTAAGAGACCAGTTCTATGAACTTCTTGCATTCAATCCCACACAAAAATCCTTGCCTTCCACTTTACCTTAAAAGAAGATTTATAGAAAACTGACTAGGATAATCAATGGCCTAGGAATAATTTATACAGCTGGCAATTAAGCAGACTATGACTTCACTTGACATGACAACAGTGCAGAGAACTATGCCGGAAGTTTATCGAGTCTGAAGCAGCGCAGAAAGCATGACTGGAAACAGACCAGTTGCTATCTCCTCCACTATGAAAACCAGCGGCAGACATGCACAAAAAGTAACAGAGAGCAATTCTTCACAAGATGTGTGGGTGTGAAAAATCATTCCCTTGGAATGTGGCGGGTTCACAAAGTAACTGAACAAGAAAGAGTTAACCAATGGCTGTTAAAACAAAAGACCTTAAACTATTGTCAGAATAAAGAACACACCATTGCAGTGCTCAAATTACTCATCTTCAACTTGTTCTGGCTACACCTGGAGACATCATGTTGCAGTGGGTATCTAGCCTGATTCAGTCCAGCTGTGCTTATGAGCAGCTATCCTGTATTCAGGCTTAATTCAGAAAAGCTGTATCGTATATTCAGTTTTTCTTAATAATCTGGAAAACAGATGTAGCTCTGCAGATGATTGTACTAGTGGCCCTATACCCTTCCACAAATTAAGATGCAAGAGTTAGAGTTAAGAAAAATAAAGAGAGTTAAGAGTTGCCTCTCAGCTTAAATGAGCAAGGTCTTACCAGAGTAAGGCAGGGCTCCGTAGTTTTTAAGTGAGCAACGACAGGGCAGAGAGACAGATAACAAATAGTTACTAACAGAGTTTACAGATGACAAACTAGGGGAGATTTAAGTGATTAAAATGAAAATTGTTTGTCCTGAGTCAGCTATTCTGTGCCCCAATTAAGCAAGAGACTCCAGATCTCTAGTCATAGCTTCTTCATAGCAGCTACAGATTAAAAAAAACCAAATTCCTGTTTTGAATAATGTAGTTTCTTGTGCCCTAGATTTCACAATTCTGCTCAAGTGTTACAGCATGGACTTCTGCTGGTCTTGTGAGCTCAGCAAGAAGAGATCCTGCCTCCTCCTTCTCAAAGAAAAACAAAGTTACAGAGCATCATATAAGAAGTTATTCCAGCCAGGCAACCTTGTTATTTACATTTCTATATAAGAAGTCAAGCCATTTCCTCCCAAAGTATCATCAGCTGCAACCTGAAAAATACTGTGCCTGTAAGACGATTTGTGGTGTCCTACCTCCAACATGATGCCAATTCCAGCTGCTTCCTGCATATTCCTTTACTACTTCTCCCCCCAATCTCAAAGAAGTATTTTACTATGTCTAATAACTACCAATTTTCTCTATTTTTCCTGATAAATCAGTTCACCATCATTCTTTGCTACTATGGAAATGGACATACTCTGTCAGAGCTATTTTTTTTTACAATATCCAAAAGACCTGTTAATCTGGTATCATCTGAAGCAGCGAGAGCGCAGCTGGAAATAAAACAAATTTTGAGCACAAGTACCCATTCTAGCGGTCTCAGGATGATTTTTCCATCTCCTGCTCTTAGTCTTTCCCATAGGCTGTACTCCTCTTCCTAGAATGCGCTAGAGTACCACACTGGCTGCAGCAGAGTCCTGAGAAAGTCTTGTAAGAGAGACCAACAAGGTGGAGCTGAACTACAGTTCTTAAAACACAAAACAACCACTTTTCATTGGAAGAGCTACAAGACTGTATTTGTCCTTAAAAGTTCTTTGATCAGAAACCCAGAGATCCGTCAAATCACAATACAAAAACAAATGCTGTGAACAGTTAGAGCAGGAAGAGCTCAGTTAGCGGGAATGCTAGGCTCCGGATATCTAATTCTTTGATCTTTCCACTTTACCTTTTCAGAGATGAAAGGAAATCTCTACCCTTGTAGGCAGAGTGTGTGGCACAAGTATGGGGGTACAACAGCATTTATTTTACTGTAACAACCCCCAGATCAAAAGCCACTTATTTTACTGTATCAACCCCCAGATCAAACTAGCTTAAATGAAGCCCTGGCTGCAGTCTACAAGAATGGTTCTTTATCTCAGCCTTAATTATACTTGGCCTTGAAGAAGCAATCCAAAATTGTTATGGGTGTCAGTTTTCTATCACTCCCTTCCCACTGCTCAGCCTTCCTGACAACAGCCTGCTTTCTGTTCATGCTTATGCATCACTGACCCTTTGCTCAGGTGGTTCTGTTTTTCCTCTATTCCCACTGCTCTATCCCACGAAGCATCCAAGCCCTCTGTTGGTTAAGTGCTGCACTGTGTCCCAGAATGACCCTTTCCAAATTCTTTCCCCTTAAGTCATCCAGCAAAATACAGAGAGCACTTGTTACAATACCACTCCACCCAGAGTGCTAGCTAGTCTTCCTTCTGCTGTGGAGTAGCCTGTCTGAAAGTCTTCTCCAGTAAAATTCCTACTCTGAGAATGGAAAATTTCATGCGCAAACTTCCATAAAGTTACAGTGAAAGAAAAACAGAGGAAATTAACAGAACCTGAAGTACTATTTTGGAAACCTTGACCCTCAATGTAACTTTTTACCAGAACACACTTGTCACAAAAACGTTATTTTGGGGCAAGTCAACATCACCCCAAAGAGTTTTCTGCCATGGCTCAGACTAATTGAAGAACATTAGCTGTTCTGTCTTCTTAAATGCCTTTGGGCTTTTGTTTATCACATTACAAAAACACTTGCAGAGCTGAAGCTTCTTGTACTTGCTTTTAAGCCCAGAATTTAAAGCGATTATAATCAATTCATGTTAGGAGAATCAGCATTAAAGGAGAATATCACTTAGAATCAGACACTGATTCTCTCTTCCTTCTGCCTCATGTTGCAAGTTAACTCAATCTTGTCTGTTCAGCTTGTAAATTATGCTGACCAAAAAAAACCTGCTGCATGTAAAGTCTGGCCTCAGTGATAGTGGAGAGATTTAAAAGAAGCATTTGAACATAGCAAAAAAACCCCTGTTTTTTCTCAATATAACGCTTGGTATTTATCAGAAATAAAAGAATAAATCAGCATGACCCCTTAGTACCTTTTTATCAGTACCAGGAAACAAACCACCTACTTCACAAACAGTTTGAGAACAACTGCATTCATGGCATATTTTAACCTGACCAAGCTCTCTAAAGTACACTGTGTAATTATGGAATCATAATCCTACCTTACGTTTACCATTTAGGGTTGGTTACATATTAATAGTTCTGGCATGTCTTCTTTTCTCCACTCAGAGAGAACCCCCTTTCTGCCAGGCCTACACAACCTCCCTCAGAAGACAGTTCACACTCCAGATCTACCAAGACCTTGGAAAAAATTGACAAGAAAACTGACAAAAATAAAAATTAAAAAAAAAAAAAATCAAAAAAAAAAAAAATCACCCAACACTAGCTGCTGTTTTTACAAGTGCCCAAATGTACACTGTGAAGTCTTAAGCAGCTCTCAGCAGGCAACAACTTTAAATCCATTACCTGCAAGTACTGTCAAAACCATAAAAAAACCCCAAGAGACAAACACGCTTCGCATGTCAAAATGTCAGTATAAGCCTATTCTTCTGTCCTCCAAGAACAGCGTAATAAGTTTCTCATCTGCTAGCACATGACACAGTATTTTCTTGCAAACCCATTTTTACTGTATTTGCCAGTGGAAGCTTGTACAAGTACAGAATTCTTTCCTGCATCATGTGCTGCCTAACTGGAAGGGCAAATTTTCTATTGCTAACCAAATCTCATAAGATGCTGCAAGGGCATAATGTCTTCAATGGAATGAGTTTTCTAATAGCCAATGTACACTATCGCTTCAGTAAAATAAAAGACTGATTTAAGCACTAGTATATTAGGTGTTAGGCTTATCAGAACAGCTCTATTTAAAGAGAGGCTCAAGCAGACACACCAGTGGCCACAAGTACGTTACAGTGTGCATCCCGGGCCACAGGTTCATCACACTCTAGTGTTCCACATGTACGCTAGCATTAGAACAGGAGATAACTAGCAGGTCATATGTAAGAAGTTAACATTGACAGCAGATTACTTCTTGCAGGACAGTAATTTTCCTTGCTGCTGTGTAATCTCTAGAGGCAGCTGATAAAACACAACAACTCCAGCATTACTACCATTAAAGCGCTACTGAAATAACCATCTCATTACACACAGTAATGAAACTGTATTTTATTATAAGCAAAACCAGCTTTTTTATCACCAAGAAACAAGGACCTATACACTTTTCAAGGAGCTATCCTCGTAGAAACTGTTCTACTTAGAAATCAACTTGTACTTCCCATTGGAGGAAAAAAAATAAGCCTTGGGTGTTACAAAAAGAAACAAAACCAAACCCAAAAGTCATCAAAAAAGCAGACCTCATTAATTATGTAAAATCTGCCAACATCCTGGTCCTTCCAGACAATATAATCACTATCTCCAGTTCACAGTATTCGAAAATAAAAGTGACTGCTTGTCCAAACTTTCCCAATGTACTCTGCTTACCAATTGCAGACATACAGTTTGGCAAGGACAATCTACAAGTCCACACAGTGTGCTCTTCAGAACTATTTTAGCATTTCCTTCTTCCAAAAAAGAAAGCAACACAAAGCCACTGAGTACATATACTGCATCTTTGTGGGGGGAAAAAAAGAAAGGAAAAAGGAGGGTCTGATGCAGTGAGAAAGCTATGTAGACAACTCAGGCAACAGCAGAAGCGTATCTGGTAAGTCTGGAGAAAGGCAGGAAACCATCTTCAGTACTCTGCATTGAAAGGGTACTCCTTGTGATTTTTGCACCTGAAGGAAGTAAAAGAGGAAAGATTATCTCATGTCTGAAAGATGCTATATGCAGCTGTAACCACTGCAATGGCCCACCAAGGGCAGAGCTGAACTGCATAAAAATAGCATCAGTTTGTTTCCATTTTCTTCAGTGTTGTACTGTATTTGTAAATATATATGTAAACAGATTCTTGAGTGCCTTCTGTTTGAGCTCTGAGCATTTTGGGAAATATGACCTAGGTGCTTTGTAGGCAACTAATTCAATGTTTCACTTTTTACTGCCAGGTAGGCCTTTTTTTTTTTTTTTTTTTGCAGCCTTCCAACAAAGATTTCACATCTGGCTTCCACGCTGCAAATCCTCATGTTACTTTTTTAATGTTCACCCACTTTCCCAACCATTCCTGAAGAACCTGCACCTGCTTTTATACAATATACCTAAGGGTCATGGTAGAAAGATAAAATGCCATATGCAAAGTTAACACAGAATCCAAGTCTGCATCACACTCATTTCTCCAATATGAACAAAATAAAAACATTAAGTAAGAAGCCTCCTCTTGCAATTCCAGCTATGAAGAGTTTCTTGGAGACTGAACTGAAAATGAACATAAAGTTTGCTTTATGCTCATCATGATTTGGTTCACAACATGAACATTTAAAATCTGAGGTTAGCTGAGGATCACCACTTTGGAAATTGAGTTTGCGTAACCTGTGTTTAAACCAAGCCTCATATACTAAACTATGGCATGCTAATAACCTCATATACTGAACTAAGGCATACTAATGTTAGCTTAAAAAAACCCCCACCCCAGTACTGCCACTTACATGCTCATTGGACAGGCTCTCCAGTCTCTATTAAAGGCGAGAATAGTTGCCATCTCCTCTTTAGTCAATTCAAAGTCAAACACCTAACAAAGGAAACAGAGGGAAATCACCTCTTTGAATAAATCAGAGATTATAAGCAAAAAAAACCCCAACAAAATAACACAAAGTTAAAGAACAAGTCCACATTGTAGAGGTGCTTGTTAGAATAAATGACTGCTTCATGAAGGTGGAAAGGTAAGGCAGCTTTCTGGATTTCTGAGACTCCACTAGCTGGAGTAGTGAAGGGGGGTGAACAGGGAGAGGGAGGAATTAAAAACAAATCCCAACCTGCAGTTACACATGCCAGTTGTTTTAAGAAGTTTGGATAGCACTTTGTATTGCAGAATGCCTCCATCCTCCATTTGTGAAA
Organism: Nestor notabilis; assembly: GCF_000696875.1. Taxonomy (NCBI): domain Eukaryota; kingdom Metazoa; phylum Chordata; class Aves; order Psittaciformes; family Psittacidae; genus Nestor; species Nestor notabilis. Next base: position 33,308 of record NW_009910169.1, read on the forward strand.
GATGGATCTTTCTGTCCCATTCCAAAGGAACATCTACAAAACTTTCATATTCCACCTAATGCAGTCAAGATTCTTCCAATAAGCTAACACTGATTTCAGTAAAGGACCACTGTATGAAGAGCAGCAACATGGTTTGTGGACACCAGGACTATTTTCTTAACAGTGCTTGCTCTACATAAGCCTTTTGTTTTGGGCTACTGCACTCTGGCCCCAAAGCAAGCTCTCTCAGATGAGTCATCCACATGACATAGAACAGGAAGCATCACATAACGTGACTGCTAAGATTACCAGAGTAGTATTTCCAAAGCTTTGTTTGCTCTGCTCTCCAACTGTAACCTTAAGTTCAGCCCTCAGTAGGCAACAAGTAAACATACAGAGGGAAAAAGCTCAATCCTCTTGCCTGAAGACAATTTCAGAAGAGCAAGGAAGGATCATTGCTTGCTCTGCAGTGGGAAGGCACGCTATCCCTGAACATGCCATGCACCCAGGCCAGCCCTAATGACTCACCTTGAAGTTCTCCACAATGCGCTGTGGTGTGACAGACTTGGGAATCACAATCACATTTCTCTGGATGTGGAACCGAATGAGAACCTGCAAGAGGCATATCCCTGAGTCAGAGACAGGATGGCTTTTGTTCTATGACAAGCAGTGCCTGTTCCAACAGTTCTTTGCTGTAAACTGTACGATTCAGCAGAACTAACCCACTTTTGCAGAGTTGCATTTCAGATCACACCAGAATTCTATGCAGCACTTTTTGAAGTGCAGATAGAGAAGTGCTGGAGCCCTACATAGAAAGCCTCCTTGCTCCTTTCCCATCCAGCCTAGCAATACTCATTTCCCTTTCTTCCCTTCTCACCTAGACTTTTAGGAGGCTATACAAGGTTTCATGTCTCTGCAACAGGACTTGAGATGGGAAGACTGAATCATGACAGCATCTGAAGGTGCCAGAAAGCATTTCCTGTTGACAGTCAAAGAGCCCTCGCAAACATGCATTGTAGGCCACATAAGTAACAATGCAGGTTTGTTTACTAACATCAAAAAGAGCATCACAGTTGACAAGGAACAGAGAGCCAGCCTGTCCTCTACATTATCATTAGCTATCCTTTATGCTGCGTTACAGGAAAGGGTATCTACTGTTCAGCTTCTACATACCTGTGCTGAGGTTTTATTGTGCTTGGCTGCAATCTCTTTAATCTTAGGGTCATCCAGAAGGGAAGGGTCCTCTGGCTTAGCCCTACACAGAGAAAAGATGATCAGTGGCAAGAAACCTCCATAGAGCCAACCTAACAGAGATTTGTATCTGGATGAATAATTAGCGGTGCACTTGCAATCTCAAAGTCTGAAGCATAAACTCATGCTAGCTCCCTTGCAAAGTGCAAAGCAATTTTACCATGGTCTGTCAGGTGAGCCGAGAGGACTGTATGCTGTCACAGTAATCCCTTTGGATTGACAGTACTTGATCAGCTTCTCCTGGGTGAGGTACGGATGGCATTCAACCTGCCAACATAAGAGTACAAAGATTGACAGCAATTTAATGGCTTTACCATGCTCCAGGGATTAATTTTTAATCAAATCAAAGGCTCATTCTGTTCTAATTTACACTCTCTGTGCGATACTACACTGCCTTTGGGTTTTGTATGCCCCCATCCGCTTTCTAGCATTTGTAGTATTTCTCCTTGCAGTGAAGAATCCAAGGACTGTAACATCACTCCTTAAAACTTTGCTGATCCATATTATCTCCAACATATGGAATAACCAGCTACCCAATTGCTTAGAAGGGACAGTTCAGGAAAATGCATACAAAAGAACTGTAAAATCTTACCAAGAGGACAGCAGAACCGGAAGTACAAAGTCTCTTTTCATCCCCAATTAAACATGCCATAACATTTTTATTGTTTCATTTGGTTTTAATTGCTTTGTGTCAGTAGTCACACTGACTACCTCCAGTCTGCAAATCAAAATCTGCTACAGATTTTAGACTTTCAGCTTACTGTCCATTACAGACTTTTTACAAACACATGTGTAGTTACCACAAATTTCCATAAGACTACCTAACAATACAGGCTCCTTAACAGTAGATCTGTAGTCTGGCAAGCTAATGCATAGATACGCAGTACACAACAAGAATTATTCATGTGTCAGAAGGCAGCAAATGAACATGAATATCTGATACTTCAAAGCATAGAGGGACTTTTAGGATAGTTCCACAGCAGGGAGCACTACTTTACTTTCAACAGGCAACATCAACAACTTTGACTACACTGTCATGCCAGCCTTCTGCAGCCTGCTGCTGCATTTGGGTGAAGTCCCTGGAAACTTGTACTCCTGGCAGGTGGAGCAACAGTGCAGAACGTGGGATCAGTTCACAGCCTTGAGTGCTTTATTTGTGGTTCTAACTGCATGTTGTTATCAGAAGCCTACATGGCCGTTTCCTTTCTAGGGCATGTTGGAATATTAGACAAACAGGACACAGCTCAGTTTTTCAGGCAGATTATACATATTTATTTTGCTTCAGCTGCTCCAGAAACACAGCTACTCAAAAGTACCAGAGCATGGGGTTATTTTCTCAACTATTCAGTAAGTAGAATTTATGCAATAAGCAAGGCAAAGTCATTCTTACCTGTCCACTGACACTCAAATTCAACTTCTGAGCTACATTACCTAGTCTTATGTTCAGATGAGGATGAAAAGTCTATGATACCTTAAGGTACTTAAGCAAGCTATTGCAATCCACATTGTGCAATGATGACCAAGTACTTAAAGAACCAGATTTTCTTACTGAACTAAGTACTAATACCATAATGTAATTACTACCTTGCCAAATTAATTCCTCACCACAAATAAAAGCAATCCACGTACTGGATTCAAATTCAAATTAAGAATGGGAATGAACACCAAATACAGAGAGATTACTCTGTGTGAAGCATCTGCACAGAGAAAGGGTTTGCAGGAAGCACTATAACACCACTGGTCACAGACAAGCTTTCATGCTTGCAAGCATTTCTTTAGAAACAGTAGGTTTTGAAGGACAGGGACCAAAGATCCATTGCTCTGAGCTGAACCTGGAAAGCTTGAGAACATACACAAGTATGACAGTGCAAATTGCTGTTCTGTATGCAAAAGGCAAGGGTAATGATCAACTACAGTGATTAAGGCAATGAGGTGTGGCAGGTGTTGAAAGGTATCATAAACACTTTCACTGCGTATCCTTGAAAGTACATTGAGATAGATAATGAAAATACACAGTAAAGAACTATTAATGTTGTACTCGTCAGTGTTTCGGTTTTATGTCAGATAGACTTCCTGAGAACAATCTTATCTGCTTTCTGGGGAAAAAAAAAAAAAAAAAAAAATGGGTATTAAAATCCCTTTTTGGTACATATGCCCAATCTGTTACAATAAATTAAACCATTATACATAGTATATATCCTAAAATTAGGTATCAAAAACTGAGATTGCAGTCCTTCAAAGGCCATAGCAATCAAGGGCAAGTCTAGACAGCTCAGAACAATGGGTCTTTGGTCCCTTGTCCTTCATAGGAGACTATCCCAGGACCTGTCCTCTTTAAAAACTTGCACCAGACTATAATTTTGTCAAGTTTGCAGGTGATGACCAATCCAGGGAGGACCACTCAACACACTCAAGGGCAGGGCTTCCACTTCAGGAGGACCCATTCAGGCAAGAAGAGGCCAACAAGAACCTTATGAAATTCAACAAGGCTGAATACAGAGCCCTGCACCTGGGAAGAAAAAGCCCCTGGCAATAACACAAGCTGGAGCCTGACGACTTGCAGAACAACTATGCTATAAGTGATCTGAGGGCCCTGGCAGGCTGAGCTAAACATGAGCCAGTGGTGAGCCCTGGCAGCGGTAACACTGCCAGTAAGTTTAGGGATGTGATCATATGCCTCTACTCGGCACTTGTCAGACCACCTCCATAATACTGTGTCTAGCTTTCCCCCTTCCTAGCCCTCTCAGTAAAAGAAATACTGACAAACTATCATGAGTTCAGCAGAGAGCTACCAGGATGGCTGGGGGCTGGAAAACCTGCTGTACTGGGAAAGGCTGAGGGAGTTGGGTTTGCTCAGCTTGGAGAAGGGAATACTTCAGGTCTCCTAGTAACAGCTTTTCAATACCTAAAAGAAGGTAATCCAAAGGCAAGCCAGGGTCTTCAGTGGCACACAGTGGGAGGACAAGAGAACAAGCATAAGCTCAAACAAGAGAGGCTGGATGCAAAACAACTACCTCCATTACTCATACACCTAAGGCATCCAATTCTTTGTTAGGTCCTCAGTATATATAATAAGGTTTACTCCAATGAAGGTTTTAAAGCCCATCCGAGTTCCCCCGTCCTCATCATCTCCCCACCCTTTCCCCTGCC
>NW_009910169.1:37737-41193 GCF_000696875.1 Nestor notabilis
CTTGACAGATTTCCAAGCAATAGTGCAGGGAGACCATAAAATAACAGCACCTTGTGCATCCAAAAGCAGTTAAAGCGTGGGATTGAGAGAATTAACTGTGTCTACTCCATTCTCTCTCTATAACCTTATTTCACAGTAATATCTTCATAAATCTTGAAGAAAAAAACCCAAAAAATCCACCAACCAAAACCACAAAACCCACCAACCAAAACACACCACCAGCCAAACATTTGCCTGCAGTCACTCTGCAGCTTACCTGGTTATTTGCAGGCTTGTATTTCAGTCCTGGCTTGTTCAAGATTCTTTCAATCTGCTCACGGTTAAAGTTGGAGATTCCAATGGCTTTTACCAGACCAGCATCCACCAGCTCTTCCATGGCCTAACAGAAAGTAGTATAAAGTCAGAATCTAGTATATATATAACAAGACCTGAACAACACATTCTTCCTGACATGGCTTATTTCTTTAATGAGAAGCACAAAATAAGCTATTAGACTTTTAGAGTTCAAGTTTGAGGCAAAAAACCCCCCCAAACAGCACCATTAATATATTTGTGTCATGTCTCCCATTTCCCCTAAGCTCAGAGACTCATTCTTTAAGACAGAGGAAATTCACAGCAAGATACAGGTGGGAAACAATGGTACCCAACAATCCACTATCACACCAGTGAGTCTTTCCAAGTAGTTCTACGTACATGAGAATTTAGGCTGCTAAAGGTAATGAAAACACAGAAGAGACTGCTGAGAACAGAAGACAAGATTCCCCTCCCGCGGCTAAACTTACCTCCCACGTCTGTAAAATATCTGTGTTGCTGGGTATAGACATGCCTTTGTCATCTGTGGGAAACAGCTCCTCTCCTGCCTGTCAGTGACAAAGAAAATGCTTGAAACACTGGTGGGAAGTCAGGTTAACACCAGCTGGAGACCATGACACTACAAACTTCTACTGCAGGACATACTGTTATTTACATATGTATTAGATAATACTAATACTGATTACCTAAGTTCTTCAGTCTTTTGTCTTGCTTTCACATGGGATTATAGCATTTTCACCAACAGACATTCCAATACGGACATATACTTCCACTGGACACAGTGTCCTCTGGCTCATCAAAATACATATGGTGACACAGAACCCTTCACTTGTAGAATTGTAGCCAGTTTACAAGTTTACTTTCTGTATTACAAAAATGCACAGTTCTTACATGGACATAATGAAATGCTTTACTAAAATGTGTAGTAAGGATCCACTTAGGACCCGGAACATATTCAGTCTATACTGTACCAGATCTGCTGACAGATCTTTCATGGGGAGACTCATTGTTTAAGTTGCTGGCACAGGGAATGTTAAAACAGCTTGTATTCCAGTTAGGACTATGTGCCAGGTATCAACTTCATTCAAAGCCATTTGTTCTCTACACCACAAAGCTTTTTCCCTTTGATAGTTTTGTCCATATGAAACTAATCTCAAAAACACAGATGCTATGGGAAATGGTTTAGCTCAGAAGTTCACAAGTGGACCCTGGTCAAAATCTTTATTCCTTACACAAAGATTAAGCTTAGAAACATTGAAACTGAGACATCAGTTCCTTTGCATGCAGTCAGTAGGAAGAGTTAGGAACTAAAAAGTTTCACCTTTTGAAATCCAAGGTCTGTGGAACACTAAGGCTCCTACAGCAAAGGTCAGTTCAGTCTGTACTGTATTAAAGGACTAAAGACAGAAATGGAAGACAGAAACATTCTTGGGTTCTGTTATTCTGTAACGTGCAGATGAATATTTCTGTCAAGCAGCAAAGCACAACCCTCTTCCCCACAAAGAGGGAACACCGCCATCAGTTAAGCATACTTTCGTTTTGTAGAAGACAACACATAAGTAATAATCAAAGGGAGAGCAATATAACTTATGCTTGCAGCAGTCAGACCAGCCTCTATTCAAGGTCTATCTTCTCCATGTTCAGAAGAGCTAAGGATGCCATGCAAGTAGAAGTCTCATAGATAGGGATCAACAGTCTAGCTCTCATGGCCAGAGCAAAACTAAGCATCAGAGCAGTGCTGGCACATAACAGACACATGATGATTTGTATCAACCGAAGCAATTTCTGGGCTGTAAAGCCATACATCTTTACAGAACTGGCAGTCCCAACAGACAAAGCCAAGGGCACTGCTGTTACTGTACCTTAAAACCAAGAGGCCAGTGGATGAGGTAGAGATCCAGATAATCCAGCCGCAGGGCTGCAAGAGTCTTCCGGCAGCCTTCCTTCACCAGAGGCTTGTCATGAAACGTGCACCACAGCTAGAGACAAGAAGCCAAGGCACAACGTGACCTCCTGGGTTAAACCTCTTGGAACCCCTCAGCCCTGTCCAGAAGGGCGCCTTTCCCCTTTGGGAGGTGATGGGGAACTAGATATCCTACTGATCCTCCAGTGAGGCTTGCTCTGCTAGTCCTGTGAGCAGGACTGGCCTGTGATACTGAGGGCAACATGTACAGTGGCAGCACATGTGACTGAATGGTGTAATGGCAGACAGCAGAAGTAGTCTGATTTCATTAAGACTTCATTTAAGAAGCACCTACTAGAAGGCCAGATACTGCATGAAAGGTTTAAAGCATCACCTCTATCTGCAGTACATACCCTCCCATAACTGTTCATTACATGAGGAGGCAAAGTAGGAAGCTTGTCTCAGGAATGTTCTAAGTCATGTTCGACGAAGCACCACAGAGTGGGAAAGTAAAGAACTGAGGGGGTTACTATAAAAAACACAGGCATCTCCTGGGATTCTATACCACAAGATTCATACCTTACTGACAACAAAGAGGTCTTCTCGTTTCACAACACCTTCCTTGATTTTTTGCTGGATCCCTTCCCCAACTTCATTCTCATTCTGGTACACGTAGGCACAATCAAAGTGGCGGTACCCAGCATCAATAGCAGCCATCACTGCAGCTGTTACTTTTCCTGGTGGGGACTGAAAATATGATATCCAAGAAACTCTAATCAATATATAATGAAGACCATTTTCCTAGCAAGATAGAATTAGGAAAGCCAACCCACCCAAAGCAATCCCTCCATTAAAATATAGATTAAACCCCCCCACCAACAGCCTCAAAAAGACTCACAGTTTTCCCTGCATCGTTCTTAGGCCTGTATCTTGAACACAGGCTCCTGAGCTTAAAGCCAGCCCTCAGCTGTTCCCCTGCCACCCCACCACCAGGCAGTGCTCAGCCCAACAGCTTTGCAGAGCTGAGGCCCCAGTGCCTCATTTTTCTGAGGACGGTTCATCAAAGCCAGGCCGAGGCTTCCTCGTTTCCCCATACCACTGCCAAGCGCAGAAGCCCTCAGCAAACCACATTCCCAGGCAGAGCCCTGCAGCGGTGCAGGCGCTTAGGCTGCTGCGAGGGGTCAGCGGGCAAGAAGGGACCCGCGGTACCGCACGCCGCGGCAGCACCGCCGCACGGCGCG
>NW_009910170.1:0-19053 GCF_000696875.1 Nestor notabilis
CGCAAACACTGGGGCTCGCAGGAGGCAGCCGGGACCGCTGCCCGCCCCGTCCAGCCGCGCCGAGCCAGCACCCCGAACCCAGGGTAGCGGAGAGGAAGAGGTGGTGGGTCCGTGCATAGATAGCTAGATAGATGGATAGATAAATAGATAGATAGATGCTTTATTTTCCACTCTATGCAATAAAGTATGATTCTAAAGAATATAACAGGGAGCACAGCTTGAATTCCAATTGGTGGGGAGCCTGTTGTTAACCATCAGGGAACTATTTATTCTCTAGCCTTACTGATGCTCCTTGGTCAATAATGATAAAGGGGAAGGGGGGTGGTGGGAAGGAGAAGAAGTTGCAGCCATTACAAGGAAGCAATCACATTACTGAGGAGCAGCAGCAATAGCCCCCTCAGAATCTATGATTCCCTTAGGTCATGTCTGGTGTGCTCAGCCCACTGGCCACTGGCAGGATTTGCCCTGCATCATTAACCCACCAAACAGGGGTTTTTTGCTTGCCAGGAATGACTGATTTCTCCAGCCTGATGGCAATCATCGTTCGGGAGCAGAGCAGTGCTCTCCTGCTGCTGAACCATCCCCAGTGATACTTAATAAATAAGAGCTGGGTCGTTGACCAGCTCCTCAGGAAAAGGAGAAGAAAATGTGTCTATTTATTGTGTTAAATATTCACTGCTGCCTAATTCTGATACTTCCTCCTACGCACAGACATGTGGCATACATGTATGCTTGCCCTAAGCCCTGATCAACTCCCAACACCTACTGCCTTGCTGTTACCTCTCAGACCCAGGAATATATTGCATGAGGTGTTGTACAAAGGACAAATGATGGTCCCTGTCCCAAGCACTTGGCTGGTGCACTCCAAGACTCTGCTATTTCTTGTGTTACTGGATTCCAAGTGAGTTTTGCCAATGTTTCAGGCAGGATCAGAGTCACACCAGGCCAGCTTTAGAAACTTCTGGCATCCAAACTAGATGGCAGATCAGAAAACCCAAGCACAGTGCAGAAACCTAAGCTCAGAGTTTGTTCCTTTGCTGTACCACAGGGGAGCTGCTTGGATTTGAAGGGTTTGATTAACTCCTCCTTTACTCCTCTCCCTGGCATCATTCCATCACAGAGGCTCCACACAGGTCTGAATACCCAGCAAAGATTATTGATGCCATGTTACAACCACAGAATCCCAGACTGGTTTGTGTTGGAAGGCACCTTAAAGCTCATCCAGTTCCAACCCCCTGCCACAGGCAGGGACAGACCTAGAAGCTCAGTGTGAGTGAGGAGACCACGGGGAGTGCAGCCATGGGACAGAGCCTGCCCAGAGTACAATGGAGAAAGCAAACGTGGGGTGTCCCAGGAGAATCACAGTCACCTCAAAGGAATCAGTAACATTTCTTTAAGGAAAGGAAATGGGTTTCTTATTCCTATGGTCTTGCATCTCCCCTCTTTCCTCTGTTACCTGCTGCGGCCTTGACTGGCATTTCCAGAGGAGTTCAAGGACTGGCCCAGCTTCAAATTTTAATGAGGATGAACCAGGATGGCCTTGGCCATAAAAAATTGAAGTTTATACACTTCAAAATACACAGCTTTTGCTCAGAGAAGACAAAAGGTCTGAGGGAGTGGAAAGCGCATGTCCTTGGCCTCCCCAGATACTGAGTCCTGAACGTCTCATTCCAAGACAGCTCCAGTCTCCTTTACATTCCTTTGAAGATTCTGCCTTTAGCCTGCAGAGCAGGTTCCTTCTTTCAGTTTTCTGGTTTGGGGAGCTAAGGAATTCTGTTACCAAACAGAAAGCTTCCAGGGTTCTGCAGACATGGCATTTCCCTTCTTTAGGTCTTCAACAAAGCAACACAACTGACAACAAAGGGCATCTGTTCGCTCAAAACCAAGTGACAGGCTCTAAGGTTCCTTCAGGTGAACACAAGTATTCCTGGTTTTTCACTTATCACTGGTATTTAGACACACCTACCCACGTGTAATGCTGCTTCTGATGATGTTTAGAGCTCTGGAAATGTCCCTAAATTGTGACTACTTTTCAGGGTAGCGCTGAGTGAGGTTGTTATAAAGCAGTCCAGGGAAGCTCAAGGATCAGCCTGCTTTAAGGGCAATCATTAAATGAATCTCTTTCAATAGGCAAGATGAAAATCAAGATCTTAGAAGAATAAACAGGAGAAGGGAGGGACATTGTTCCTTGCTGCCAGCAACAAGACTCCTATTGACACTGCTGGCAGTCATTCACACTCAGCAGCAAAGGACCATAAACCTGGATAAAAGCCTGACTCATAGACTTGGTACAACTCAAACTACAACCTTTTGCAGAAGCCAAGAAATGGGGTTCAATATAGCTCAGAAGAACCGTTAGAGTGGCTGCTCAGGGAGAAAGCCATGCTCCTTCTCCTGTACAGGGATGCCTGCCTGTCTTTTTGCTGGGTGATGCCTTCTCTAAGCTCTTCTGAGGGCAGAGGTATAAATCATCATAACGCCATGGCATGGCATATAAATCTTAATAAAGAATAATGATAAGTAATAAGGATGAATAATATTAAGAGCAGAACAGCATGTGAGAGAGAGCCTGCACACACACACGTGTACTAACACAGATAGAAAAGGTGGTGGTTACTGCTTTGTGAACATTTTTGTTCTCAGTGGGTATCTGCTGCCACCACACTGACCCCAGCCTCTTTTCACCACCTTCTTTTCCCACTCTCCCTGCCTTGCTGCACAGGGAAGGCCAGTGAAGAAAACATGTGCAGTATTATACTGCTCAGGGGTCAAGAACTGACACTACAGTGGGAGTCTGAACACCCAGCTCCTGCAGGTCCTGGGCCTGTCTGGATACAAAGCTTCCCTCTGCTCTGGCTTGCATTACATCACCTGAATACACCAAAGAGCAGGTAACCACAACACACAACTGTCCCCTTCCACTGATGCTGCCAAACAACAGGGTAACTCTGTCTGTCCACACTCCACACTGCAGAGATCTTGACCTGCTGGAGGGCTGCTTGGCTCTTTAGGGAATATATGGTTCCCTGAAGGCTGGAATTTTCTGTTACTTCACTCTTTCTGAGCAGTTGTAATAGAGGGAACTCAAAATGCTGCCACCTGGATAGCTCTGAATATCCAACTTCATGCTGCTGAGGAAAGAGAACTGGAGAAGAGAAGCACAAATGGCCACAGAAGACCTCAAGGAACACATAGTTCTAGCAAGAAAACAAGAATTATCCAGCAGGATGCTTTGTTCTTCATGTGAACCCAGTACCTAAGCGAGACAAAAAGACAGATCCATGGGTAGAAACAAGGAGGGATGAACAGCTAAAGACACAAGGAGAGAGGTGCTTTGAGGTGGGAGAGTTTAGATGCAGGCAGGAGCCTCCTCTAAAGCAGTAAAGCTGAAAGTGTTGAAGAAGGAGGTTCCTGATTTCACCTCCTTTGTTTTGTGGGACCTTTTTAACCTGAGGCTGCACTGGGAGAGGCTGTGCTGATGGTTCCACCACCACTGACTTACACATCTGGGAGGATTCTTCTCTCCCCAGTCTGGCTGCACACAAGTAACAAAGCAAGTTGTCCCCTCAGACAAGGGGAGGCCCTTTGCCCCCACACCCTGCCCAGCCTCTGGCACTCCCAAGAACCACGGGTGACCTCTGCATGTTGCTGTGTCATTTTTCAACTGCATCTGAAACCAAAGGAGGGTAGAACTGGTTTGGTGAAAGTCTGCAGAAGTCTGTAATTACAACAGTGTGAATGAGCCTTGTGAAAACTGGGAGAAACCCAACACAAAGGAGAAGGTGGGAAACCAGGCCCCCCACTCCTGGAAATCCAAACACAATAGCCCACACTGGCTAACACCCCTGAGAAGCACATAAAACCAGCACCATGAGGGGCTTTCCACCTGCAAAACATCTCTACATGGTTATCTCCAACTCTAAATTCAGGCTCAGGACCTGGACCAGGATAAATCCAATTTTAATACGGACTTAGTGTAGGTGAGAAAGCCTAGACTGGTCAGGCTGGAGAACCTTGGTCTCTGCACTCTCAAAGGCAGGGGAGCTCAATGGCAAACTTACTCCTACCACTGTCCTGCTGTCAGGGCATCACCACTCAGCTGCACTGAAGCAGGGATGCTTGCTACCCGTCACACATGCCTTCACCCATCACACATGCCTTCACCTCTCTAATGAGGCAGATTATAGCACTGGAAGCTCCAATTTCAGATTCTGCTAACTGCAGACCTGGATTTAGGATCAGTTTTACTCTGTACAGATGTCTTTGTCCATTTGCAGAGGAGGAGGGAAATAAATATGTGTTTGGGATCTTCAGGGCTGGATGCTAGCATCAGACTAAGAAGTAAATTTCCTAGTGCTTGAACAGCACAGCATTCTAACTTCCTTTCCATGTCCTTCTCCCTTACAGGTAGATTTGAACTTCACAGAATCATGGAGTGGTTTGGGTTAAAGGGAGCTTAAAGCTCATTCATGGGCAGGGACACCTTCCGCTAGAGCAGGTTGCTCCAAGCCCCTGTGTCCAACCTGCCCTTGAACACTGCCAGGGATGGGGCAGCCACAGCTTCTCTGGGCACCCTGTGCCAGCACCTCAGCACCCTCACAGGGAAGAGCTTCTGCATAAGATCCAGTGTGAATCTACCCTTGCAAAAACTGATTAATGTCTTACCTGTAGATTAACCTAAAAGGTTTTTCTGTGTGTTTGGGTCAAGTGATTCTCCACAAGAGCTTGACTAGAAAGCCCAGGGATAAGTAGGTTGCTGGCACAGCTGATGAGCCAAAGGAAGCAGGGTGGATGGGTTGGTCTAACTTCAGAGCTGACTAAATTGGGGCTATTGGTCAAGATACATCCCAAATTATCTGCTGTCTGAATTACCAGCTCCATTCCAGGTATGATGAAACAGACTTCCCAATCACTGAGTATCACCAACAGAAGCAGCACAAGGGAAGGACTGCTCACCTGGTTAAATGTGTACTTAAAATGCCGACAGCCACACTGAGACCCAAGAAAATAATGCATTTATCACCGCTATTAACAATACTAGAAACACACCCAGCTTTAATAGCATGCAGGGTTTGATGCATTCCCCAAATACAGGGATTTAGTAGTTTAAAGCCTGTGCATTTATTTGTTCCTCTCTCCCCTGTCCTGCCCCCAACCCTGGTGAATTTTTAATGCACAGTTTCTAATGTCAGCCGTTTTTCTTGTAAAGGTTTTTTTGCCATAACTTTCTATTGCTACATCCTTTTGTTGCTGCCATTCCCCAGCCTTGTTAGAGCCTCCACTCTCCTAATGAAGCTCGGCTCCTGCCAGGATAATAAAAGGAAATAGATCCAGAGCTGAAGCGAGGCAGTGAGAGGTGCGTGCGTTGTGTGTGTCTGATTAGAAATAAGGGTGACAAAGAGTAAGTGCAGTAACAGCCTCTTCTCCAGGGACTCCCAAGGCTGTCCCCAAGATCTGCAGCTTCTATACACGGCTCTGAGTGTGTGTGTGTTTGTGTGCACATGGATGTATACACAAACATATAGGTTGCATGGATCTGTATCACACGTAGTTTGTATGGATTATGTACACACACTGACAATGTAGGAGGACACGGTTGCAAGAGGTGTCCTGCACGTGCTAGAAGGAGGGGACATTCTGCCAATTTAAAGCAACAGGACTTAAAGTAATCCAGTAACTTCCTAGTCTCTAAATGTTGGAGGTCTCCTTGTAGTGTTTCACAGTAACAAGCTGCTGATTAAACCTGTTCAGTCACTTTCTAACCATTGTCTCTCTTTTCTTCTCCCCCCCCATCCATCCTTCATGGGTGTCTAATAAACGAGAAGGCACCTTCCTCCTGTTGCCATTCAGAAGCACACACACAACTATTTCACAGCCCAGGAGATGACACAGATCTCTGCTATCCTGTGTAACACCCCCTCCTCCTTCCCAGCACCGAGCTTCCAAAAGCATACTGTGTTAGTGGCATGTACACATTGGCATCCCTTGAGCAGTGAGAGCTGCTGCAAAAAGCATCCTGTAGCCTGGAGAAGAGCCCCATCAACTCTTTAATGCCTTCCAGCCATAGGAACAGCCTCTTGGACTCTTTTGGGGCAATGTGTGGTGTCACTAGAAGCTACAAAAAAGAATCACCACACTCTACAATCCTCCTTTCTATTCTTGTCCATTGAGAATAGAAAACTTGATGTTTCTCTAACTTCCCTCAGATTTCTAACTATTTCTACAGGTCCTTGACCACCCAGCCTCACAATTTCAATGTGATGGAGGTGATCAGTGATTGCCCTTGTAGCACAGGCTGATAAAGGAGAAAGAACTTAAATAAAGCTCCTGAGTACAAAGAAGAAGGAAGTGGCAGAGTCAGGGAAAGACCTGAGGTGTGTGACACTCAGGTCCTCCTCTTTCTGCTGTACACCATCTTGTGCTCAATGTTAATGCATTCTAAAGGCCCTGCAAGATCTCTGTGGCTCATGTCACTCACCAGAAGAAACCTCCAAACTAGTCTGAGCAGTTCAGTCACTCTGGGTCAGTGTTTATTAGCCCAGACCTGTAAAATGACTAAAAGAAGAGATTTTAGAAAGGCAGTGAAACCCAAAGCCCCTTAGAATAAAGATCAACTGCCACTGCAGTTCATCCTGCATTCCATATTCCTGCCTGGCGCAGAAAGCCAGCAGTATTAGTCTTCTGTTTCCACAGTGGTGCTTCAAACAGATGCTTTCCAGTGTTGAAGGCACTGAATGTGGATCCTCTGCCTGCTGCTGTAAGATGCAGAGAGCCAACTGCCTCCCCAGAGGTACTGGGAATCATGCTGGCATGCTTCAGCTGAAAACTCCAGGTTTTTAGCCCAACAGTAGCTGGGATGCAGCCATAGTGAGCACAGGGAAACAACTAGGTGTGGTGCTGCAGCAAGAACAGAACTCACCCAGACAGCAAAGCAGCTTCAGTACACAGGATCCTGCCTCTCCTTTTAGACCCTTTGCAGCACAAGCCTTATGTAGACTGACTATAGCAACAGTGATGATGGGGGCTGGCTCTTGGTTCTTCTCCTTCCCATGAAAGAGAGCCCACAGTGAAGAGCAGCAATTGGTGAACCATAGCTCCTCTGCAGGTTCAAAAGGTGTTTGCTATTAATCAGAGACTGACTGTCCAAGCAATGCACATCCATGTACCCTGAGCCCAAGAAGACTCACAGAGTTACTAGTCCTTTTGGATGCTTTGGGAAACCAGACACACGTGCAGCAATACCATCTTGAGGACCTGTTTATTACATATTCCAACAGACACAAAGAGGATTTGGACTCTAATTGAAATAAGAATGTGTGGAAGAGTCTCCTTTGATTTGTTTCCAGTGGGATATCCAGCTTTTAAGCATCTCAGACACATTAACATGAGGAGAACCTCTGTGTATTCATAGCTTTCAACATCTGCAATATTTACAGCTATCTACAGCTCTTCTCAGTTGTCTGCAGCAGTGCCACATACTTCAGAACTCAAGAAAACTCGTTTCTTCCTATCAGGCCAATTCCAACGTTCAAGCCCCAGAGTCAGCATGTCAAGGCTTGCCTGACACACCAGCTCTACACTGAAAAGCTTAACTGCAATTTCAGATGGAAATTCATCTAGTCACCTCTTGTTCCCTCGTGGATTTAGATCTACTTCTCCACAGTGGGACCATTTCTGGCATGAGAAGTGATGTCTGTTTCTAGGAAGACTGCAATTATGAAGCCTACAGGGAACTGTAGGTCAAGACAGAGACCCAATGACAATAGCTCTTAGCAGACCAGAAAAACAGGAAGGATGAGGAGTACTGACACTCTGCAGGAACAATGGCACATCAGTAAGGAAAATACTTGCACCAAGCAAGATGTGGCTCTGTTTGGTCCTTCTCAAGCTGTATTTTCATTGCTATGGAAAACATCCAGCTAATACCATCCAAACTCAGGAGCAACTGTTCTCAAACATGGCACGACTGTAGATCTGCATCCTTCTAACAGAAGTAGTCACATGTTAGTACAGACTCAGCTCATACTCTACTGACTTTGAACAGGAACCTTAAAGACTTGGGGAATGGGAGACCTCAAGAGGATATGAAAATTGTGGCTAAAGCCTACACCTCCTCTTTGTAACACAACTGCACACTTGCCATCTTTCTGAACAGCATCTAACATGCAATCAACTAACAGTGGTAGTAAATCCCAGCAACAACTGCCCATCATGTGTCACACATTGCAAGGTGCACATGTGAGTGTGCTCTTGAAAAGCTTTTCTGACATGAAAGACCTACTGAGACCTCCACCAAAGCAAACCCAGTTATGTCTGTCCCAAGGCAAGATCTGATCAAGGAGAAGAGGAAGAGTCATGAAAATCACAATGACATTAAGACAAAATCATTGGTTTCACACAGACAGGCTCCTGGCTGGCAATATGAAGTCAAGAAAAGAATGGGTCTTTCATGGATCACACAAGGGGAATATGCTACACAACCAGTGGTTCTGAAAGGAAGATGGTATTTTTCCCTTTGGCTGTCCTGAGCAGACAATGGGACCAGCAGTGTTAGGATCTCAGCCAGACAATGGACACAACAGACAGAGGCACTGTCTGCAGAGCAGTGATTGAACTGGAGAGAATCCACACCAATTATTCCTTGGGGGGGGGGGTGTGTGCAGAATTTGTTGTTGTTTATTTCACTTGAACTCCACCAGGAGGGTAAAACCCAGCCCTGCTGAAAACCCCTCTCACAGTGATGCTAAAGGACACCCAGCAGGTTCACAGCCACTCGTAACACATCCCAGCATCCCTGATTTTAATGCTTAGGAGGTGCAGGCTGTGCTGTATTAATATGCAAAGTGTGCCTGCCTTCCCAATTAAATGGAAAATGCTATGATTAAAGGCAGTCAGAAGATATTAGATGGATAGTGCTGAACTATGGGCTTTATTTCCTACACACAGGAGCCCCACAGGAGTACTGATGGAGTACATGCTGGGGAGATTACCAAAGGCAAAACAGAGCTGGGAAAGGAAAAATGCTTCAATATGTAGAAGAGGGAGAAAATGAGGAAGCTGTTTACAGGAGGATTGAATTAACACAGTACCTCATCCTGGTCTTTCAGACATGGGCCCTCTGGGCCACACATATCTGGAGGGAAACCAAGCTCCACGGCTCACAGAAGCTAAATTCTGGCACATCATTTGGAGGGAGGAAGGCCTCAGAAGCTGAGTGAATCACAGCATAAGGCCCAGAGAGCTTCACAATTCATAGCTGCACAGCCCTGAGGCAAAGCTCAAAGGAGATGGCCTTTTCCTATGCTCCCTCCTTCCTTGTTAGCATCAGCATCTTCTCCTCTACCACCTACCCAGGATGGGAGAAGAAAACCCAGTGGAGAAGTACAGCATGTTGGATAATTTACAATTAAACCCATGAAGATGAGAAGATAGAACAGGAAACATTAATAACTGATTGTAGAGTTCCCTTTGCCTTGCTGTGAAGGGCTTGCTCTAAATCACCCCATGTGGCTTTAACCCTCCTCGTTCCACTCTGCATCTCGGCCCTAAGCCACGGAGCCAGTTCCCTCCCTCTAACTCTTCCTTCCTGCTGCACCCTGTCACTGCTGCACTCCCTGCCCGTGTTTCATGACTTGCATTTAATTAAAAGAGATGGCAAAGTCAGGTATATTTATGGGGACTTCTAATCCCCACACTTATATTTGCAGTTGCTATGGGTTTCCTTCCAGAGTTTGCTCTTTCTCCCCTACCCCCACCACGTAACAGGCACCAGAATAAAGTCTAATAAATTCTGCTGTGTAATTGGCTGTATATTTTAGGGGTCCATCTATCCCAGTGCCGTGAAAACAGAGGCCTTCAAAAAATTACTGTAAGGACAGAAAACCCTGGGGGAGGGAGTCCGAAGAGCTTTATTTCCTCCAGTGACTGCTGCTAAATTGTTAGAGGTACGAGGCTGGAGAGCTGAGTGCAACAAAGCCAGAGCCAGGGGTAGCTCCCGTGTCACACCTGAAGGAAAGAAGGTGCCAGAAGCTGCACCTTTGTCCAAAAGCAGAGTTCACTGTCCTGCTTTGCCTGTCTGAGGGCAAGAGAACCACTACAAGGGCTAACCAGAGAGCACTGCAGGCCTGTCCAGTGTGCAGTTCAAGTGAGGTACATGTATTAATGCGGTAACTCTTCGGATTCTAGTGCTGCTCTCACCTCCTAACACTCCAAAGACATTGAGAAGCCCATGATGCTCTTTAAATGGGCCACTTCCACCACAGACTCTCCTAGAAGGTTGGGAAAAGGTCTCCAGGATTTGAGGAATACAGAACTTTAGCTGCTTTTTGTCTTTAGGAGGGATTCTCTTCAGCAGCAATGTGTCCCCAAGTGAAGCCAGAGGAAAGGATGCATGTTACTTCCAGACAACCAGCTTAGCTCCAATACGGGTTGGCAGAACCATGTGTAATGATGCTGCATGTTACTGACTTACCCTCTTAAGTGCAGAGCTGGTCAGAACAGGTAGGATGCAAAGTACACTGGAGATAGTGGTGTTTGAGGACGCCTGTGCTGCTGTCTGCCAGAGCCCTGCTGGGGAGAAAGAGAAATCCTTGGTTCAGCACACTGCAAGAGCGTGGAATAGAATCCCAGACTCGTTTGGGTTAGAAAGGACCTTAAAGCTCCTCCAGTTCCAACCCCTGCCACGGGCAGGGACACCTTCCACTAGAGCAGGTTGCTCCAAGCCCCTGTGTCCAACCTGGCCTTGAACACTGCCAGGGATGGGGCAGCCACAGCTTCTCTGGGCACCCTGTGCCAGTGCCTCAGCACCCGCACAGGGAAGAGCTTCTGCCTAAGATCCAATGTAAATCTCCCCTCTTTCAGTTTAAAATGGACTAACAGAAGTGAGGAGTGTTTAAAAGGTGACATAAATGTAAATGAGATTACCAACAACACATGAACATCATGTGCTGTATCTGAGGAGCTCTACTCCAAGTACTAGAAACACTGCCAGCAGCTCCAGCCCATCACAGGCCTCTTCTATAATGACCACTCTTAACTGGTCAGCACTTAGCAGGATTTACTGGTTGGAATCTTTCTTCACACAAGGAAACCCTTCTGCAGGAATACCCACACCTGATACCAGCAGAGCAAGATCTCCTCATATCCAAATTCCCACCAACCCATAGAAATTTCAAATCCACCATTTACTGCTACATCCAAATACACCACCACGAAACAGGAGGGAGGGAGGAATTACATTTCCTCTGGGTTGTTCATTTAAGTAAAAAGTAGAAAAAGACACAAGAAAAGAAGAAATTCCATGAAGTTGGCACATACGTGCCTGCCCCCAAACCACACAGAACTATGGGTGCCTGAATGCTACTCCATGATGTCAGCCGAAGCTGACACCCCTTCCTTCACCGTTTGCCCACATTCTAAGTTTATGCCCAGTGTTAATGTCATTTAAATATCACCTTACTTATTCCCTTCTCTCCCTTTGTGAATTTCATGCAGGGTTTCTTATTTCCTTCCACTTTATGAAGGCAAGCTGACTGTACCTGCACTCTGTGAGGTACAGCACCGGTGACTACAAACCCCACCTCACAGGAGACAGTTTTATTCTGGTGATCAGAAGGCTGCCAGCCCAATTTATGAGTGGACGTAAGAGCTCCAAATCTGAATTTATGTGGTGTAGTATAACGCCAGGTCAATGAGATTAAAAGTATGTTCATGAGAGAGCTGGAAAAGGCAATTGGAGTTTCACGGGTCTGTGGTGATTGGGCATTCAGTCTAAGGAAACCTGTGTTAATAAAACACTTGCAGGCCCTGGGAACAAGCTGCACATTATTCATTATTGCAGCTTGCCTTCACCAACACCCCCTCACCAGAAAAAGAGAGGGAGAGAGGGGGGAAAGCAGCTCTCCCCCTCTTCCTATTCAGATGAAGCCATCAGGGAGATAGTGCCATTGATAATGAATGGGCTGAATTAACAACAGAAACACTTTGCTTCCTTATCATATGGTTCTCCTAATCAAAATGGGGAGGGGGAATGAGAGGGGAGAAGAAAGGTCTGAGCCTCACATATGGGTCTCCCCCACCAACTGAAAATTAGATGGACTAAACACAGCCCAGCAGCTTCTAGTCACGTATAGAGTAACACCCTTGCCTTTAAGGAACCCTGTCTATTGAAGAAACACCACTCTACAAAGCTTAAACACCAGGTTTAATTGAGTCTTAGCCAGGTCACACAGGCTTGGGCAGGTCACTAGAATCAGAGCAAACCTGAGTGAACTGTAGATATGGCTCTTGCAGCTGCACTGGATCTAGGGCCAAAAAGCCTTTGCAGTTCAGAACACAGGCTGGGCTTCAGGACAGGGCTGGGCTGGCCCACAGGTTGGATGCAGAAAGTCCTGCAAACTCAGGTTCAAACTCAAGTATCTCCCAGGGCTGGAACCCCGACCAGGGTTTAGGTTCAACAGCTTATCATGCTAACTTTCAAGTGAAGCTCAGATCTTGATCCAAAGTCACCTGTGGGCTCAAAGCTGTTTGCTTCTATCATTCTAATTCACGCTGTGTCTCCCTGCAAATAACTACTAGTTCAAGCCCAAATCAAATTCCTCATCTTGCTTTGGCATCACACCCAAACTCCCAACTACTCCTACCTAATACAGAAATACTGCCCCCGTTAGATAACACAAAGCACCACGTAAACAGAAGGGAACTTCCAACAAATCCCAAAGTCATCATCTTTCCTGTTTAAAGACGTTTCACTCTTCATCACTTCAATACTGCTTTTCTTCATCATCATAATAAAGATTTCAGTTCAAGAAAGATCACAGGATGTGATCATTTGGTGGTAGGGAAAACGTTCCCTGTTTTGTGTCCATATGGACTCTGTCTGAATGAACCAAGCTCCCTGTGCTCCTTTCCCCATTCAAGTACAAATCCCAAATTCACTGTGGCCTGATTTAAGAAAGGCTGAGAATCTACAGTTCAAATATACTTGAGTAATTGCTGTAGGTGCCCAGCACTGGATATTAAGCACAAATACTGAAAACAGTAGAGCAGAAGCATCTGAAATGCAACACCAGCAGCCCTGAGGACGAAGGAAGGACACGAAGGAAGGAGTCTGGAATGGGAGAGGGGCAGGAAGAGATGACAGGGAGCTGTTATTTTTCGGTGCATTTTCATGAAGAAAGGTTCACTGTGTTGCCCTTGGGGCTATTCCAACCACTATGCAATGAAATCCCAAGTCAGAGATCCCTGTGCACCCACAGAGCCGTTACTGCTGAAAGGGGCCAGAAACTGTTTGTTGAGTAAACCCATCCCTGATAGGCAGGGAGATAGCAGGACATTCCTGGTTCATCGCTGTTTCATCTGTTGTGTTGTCAGGCAGGGCACTGGGCCAGGAAAAGTTCCCCTTGCCTCAGCTTCAGGGGTGGACTGGCCTCAGAAGGTAGACAAATAAAAGAAGAAACGCAAAGCGCCAGCAGCACCGATCTGATTACAGAGTCATTTATTTTCTGGTCGTTAATAATTTGTGCAATAAAAGATTGCGTGCCTTTCTGAGTTAGTAGGAGTTATTGGCACCAATTCCCCTCCACACTGGTGTGAGTCTGTGCTTGGAACATAAATTATTAGTTTCTTATCGCACTCCTCCTCATTTTTCATGCTGCCACAGCTAGATCGCCGGAAGCCAACCCCTCGCTCTCATTTTATGCTGTGTGAGAAAGGCAGCAGAGATGGCTATTCCATCTTTAATCCCACACACTCACTTCTGCACTGCTTCTCCCCTAGTTTTCCTCCCCACCTGAGTGCTGGCTGGTGTGGGCACTGGCCTGTGTGTGTGTGTCCCAGTGCCTGAGGAGACAGGCAGGTATTCCGGCCATTCTGAACCTGCTAATGAAAGCCCTGCTCTTTGGCACCGCTCAGAGTGAGGAAGTGACAGGCTCCCACCATCCCGCCAGCTCCTATCGGGTGTCCATTTGGAATACTAGCAAGTTGCACACATGCATCTCAGCGTGAGGATAAAAGGAGACTGGAATTCTTACCCTCCTTGAAAGAGTGGGAGGAAGGTGCTGGCACAGAGTCAGGTCATACATAAGATGGCTGGATCTCCATTACAGGTTAAGAGGTTTGAGTCTTGGATGTAGCTGAGGAAATGCTGAGGCTTTCTCTTCCTATAGCATTAAGCAGGGGAATGACAGAACACCTCAATGCTACTCTGTAAAACGGATGCTTTACTCATATTTCCAAAGCATTTGAAATTCAGTTACACTAAGCATTAAATCCCATTTAAAGGCTATCAAAGCACCCTTCTTGTTTCTGTGACACACGGCGCTGAAATGCTCTTTAGCGATGCTGATTGCTTTGTTAAATACAGCAGCTCACATATGAACCACACCAAAACTCTTAGACCTTTCCATATGTTGGTCTCATGGTCTTCCCCATTCAACATGTCTCTTTCAATTGTGTCCCAGGAACATTTGCACCAACATCTGCTGAAGTTCAAAAGAAGCACTGACACATTCAGGCGACAGAGCATGTCTGGCAACTGCAAACACACTTGCCAAGGGCTGTGCAAACCATAAGCATCTACACGTAAGTGAAGTCAGGAGGTGCAGGAGTAGCTTTGCTTTCACTGAAAGACAACTACTCACCAACTGAGAGTGCTTTTCAATGCAGCACCCGTTCACAGTAGTCTTTGGAGCCACATTCTCTTACTCTCTTCTTACACACTCCACCAGCAACTCTAGTTGTAGCCTCTGGTCACAGCCAAAGCCCACTACTCTCCCTCCCCAATTCCTGAACTGCTGAATTAAAGTTGGGGGAGGCCAGAAATGACTGTGAGTACCGGAGGTGTCTCTTACAAAGGGTGTATGAGCCACAAGCTCCACTGGAGCCGCAGGTTGGAGATCACAGCGTGGTTTATTCAGCTTTACAGAAATCCTCCTCCTGCCAATATGGCAAAGCACAAGCTGCCCTACGGAGGCCTGATGTTGTCCATCAATAACAGAATGATGTGACGTGCTCAGGGCACCCCTGTGTATGCACGTATGTTACAAGGAACACATACTCCTCCATTGCAAAAGGATTTATAACAAGTCTTGGGCAGGCACAGCACACACATAAGGGTGTATTGTCAGTTCAAGAGTGATGGATGGCTCGGTGCTGGGCATGCCTCTGGTGATTACACTGCTCTGGTGAGTCACCCATCATTTCCAAATGATGCTTATGTCTACAGGGTAACAGCCAACACATCCATGGTTCACATTTTGTTCCAAATGTCCACCCTGAATCCTTATCATCTGCTGAAGGAGCGTCACTAGGGCTGTTGCACTGGGTTAATTTCTGTCTGAACCAGAGAGCAGCCTTCCCCCTCCCAGCACAGCTAAAACCTCACCAGCCACCAGCACATAACAGAGCTGCAGCACATAACAGAGCTGCAGCACACCATCCCCATCAGGTGTAGCACGATGCCCAGCCACAGTAGTTTAGGAAGCCCATGTGCTGCAGAACATCCCCTGGACTGCTGTCAAACTGAAGTATTGCTCCACAAACCCCCAGCCCACCTACCACCATCTCAGTGTGCACCTCTGTGAGACAACTCCCTGCTTTGCCCTACAGCAAAAGAGGCTCTTGAAAACGTCAGCACAGGAGGGACTGGAGCTGCAGTCATGTCACAGCTGTAATAAGCGTATTTAAACCAAGAAATGAATGAAGACAGAATAGTTGCATGATCATTTAACAGCTCTGTCCTTGAAAAGAAATTCAAAGCCAGGAACACCAGCATCACAGAACTACTTCAGAGCAAAGATTTATAGATCACAGTAGCAACCTCTCAGGTCTGTCACAAATTTACACTAGTGGATAGCAAAAAGAATCTTTACATTAGCAAAAGCAGTAATTCTGCACTCTGTATGTGCTGCTCCTGGTTACTGGACACAAATCCTGGGCTTTTCCCTAATTCTCTCACTCCCAGATTTACATATCCCATGCTGTCTGCCACCACAATCACCGTTGCACCCAGTTTGGACTCTCCAGTTTAAAGATGCAGACTAAAATAGACAAAACATCTAGTCCCTTTGGAAATTAAGGACTGGGATAGGTCTGGAAGCAGATAAATGAGTCAGTGGCTGCAGAAAGACCCCAAAATAAGAATGAAGTAGAGCCACCAGCCTGACTGAGAGGGTACCTGAAATCAGGGCTTCTGATTCACTGCATTTAGAAGAAAGGCCGAATGTCCCTCAGGACCTGAGCATCCAAAATCCTGGGAAATTTATTTTAAAGCCCATGGGACAGGCAAATTTCCATCCCTGGAGAGAAAAACGCTGAAACCCCCCAGTGATCAGAAATCTCAGGCCTTCACAAGGCCCCCAGACTGTCTCATGTTAGAGGACAGTTTTCAAGGGCTCCAACAGGCACATCTTCACTCTTGCTGTGATCGAACAGTTTTAAGGTGTTTATCACTCCTTTTTCCACTTCCCAAGAGAACTCCCTTTATCTCAGCCCATTCCAAACTTGTTTTGCTGCCATCCACACCTGCCAAGGTCATGCTTTCTGCAAAACAAGCTGGCAGCACACCACAGGCAGGACTTGTCAAAACACCTTCTCCACGCTGCCTCTTGGAGGACCCACACCTGGAACATCTTGGTGCCCCCCCCAATTCCTTGCTTGCATCTCTCACAGACAGCTGGCCAAACACTGATGCAAAAGATGGAAGGAAGCTGCAGAAGTGTTCAAAACATCTGGTGAAGCAATGGCAAGATGTTGAGGGGAGGCTGCAAGAGAACTTGTCCAGCAAAGTGTCTGTGGATTTAAAAGCAGCACACATACCTCAAGAATTACCTGACAGCCAACATGGAACTGGGCTTCGGTGTCCAGTTGAAGGTTAAAAGCAGGCTAACAACTCTTTGACTGGTTGCAAACCCTTCTCAAACTAGTCCCTGGAAATCCAGTCTGCATCCTTTGCTCAGAGCTTGCCAGCTTAATCTGAATAACAACACAGAAATGGCCCCTACAAGGCTAAATGCTACTGAAGTAGGGCCAGCCAGGAAGATAAACTGAGCACCACGCGTGGCTGAGGCCTTATAAAAGAAACAGTGCGCTTCCTATTTCCACATCTTGAAATCTCAACACTGGCAGGAGTTCCTCACTCTCACTCTTCCCAAGAGGTCAGCACTTCAAGCAGACATCCTTTCCCGTATCCCTTTCTTTTCCCTCCAGCCAGTGAGCCATTGGTTGAATTCATGGTGCTTCTTTGCACAACAACAGCAACCATCATCTGAAGTTCATGAAAGACTTGGCAAACAGTCCTCTCTCAGCTTTCCAGTAGTACTGTGGGGAGCCAGGGAAGCACCAAACATGGGCAAATATTGCATGAGTTCTGATGTGCATAGCAGTAATGCCCAAACCCCCCCCCCGCATGCTTTCAGAGCTCTGCCCCAAAGTACCAAGAACCTCATCACATTTTACCATTCAATATTCTTGAGTGTTGCAATACACAGATGGATTTCTAAATCAATTTCTTCTATTTATTCTCCTTTTGGTTTTACTTCAGTGTTCAAGCCATGAACATTTGCTGCCTTACAGTTCTGTGCACAAAGATGCAGAGAAACCAGCTTATTACCCTCAACTTGCCCATGGAACAAGGAAGGCACAGAGCAAGCATTTGGCATTGCAGAAGCAGGAGACTGGAGCAGCAGACAACTCTGTTTGCTTACAGACAGCTCCACATGACCAGACTGTTCTCAAATGGACTGTGCATATTACTACCTACTAAGCATAAAGTAATTAATTCTTTTTGTTATATACAATACTTGACTCTAGCATTTCTAGAAAGGGAACTGTTTTCCCTCCCATTTCTCCCACCCTTCCCAATGTGAGCTTTCCACATATCTCCTGAAAAATCTGCCACTGTGCACTGCACAGGCTGTATTGCACTTAATGAGGCACTTCAGGTTCAGTGAGGTCCTTCATCTTTTCAGTTCTAGCTCTGTGCTTCTCCCTTCCAGGCATCTAAGTTGGCTCCTGCACGATCTTCGTTATGATACTTCTTCCTTCAGTTACAGCTCCATGGTTTCTCTGCCTCCTGCCTAAGGGGTTAGAGCTCTGGGGTCTGGTCCCAGATCTGTCACCGAGCTGCTGTGACCCTGACAACAAGCCGGGAAGGTGGCATTTTGCAAACATGGGTGCCTAAATTTACTGAGATGATTTACATCCATAGCTCGTATTAACAAACAGCAATAACTATGACAGCATCCAGTGTCTCATACTTCTGTCTCTCCCCCCTCTCCATGCTTTCCCTTTCATTAAGGCCAAATCTGCATCTCCCCCTTACTTCAACAGCCAAAGCTAGCACAAGCTTTATCTTCAAGCCCAGTATAACCCATACTCCCAGTCCTTCTGGAAGCTACACTCTTACTGCCAACAAAACCTTCCCGTTTGTCTGAAAGGTTAAATGAGAACCACAGAGCTGAGTTTCTGCTATCGAGCAATGCATTGACCCACCTTCCCTAATGCTTTCACCAGACACCACCAGAGTAGAAAACAGAAAATTCTTTCATTTTCTTCCTTGGGATTCACAAGGAGGAAAATTAAAGCATCTGATCTCACAACAGGTCCATAAAGCATGAAAACTGAACCTTCCAACCGAATACTTTATGCACATGCCCTTCCTACAAACCCCTCATAAAAGGCTCTCTTTATGGTAATCTGTATGGTGACTACACACCTTTTTTTGCTTAAAGCTATAGCTGTGTAACATTTCACGGTGTCTGGTGCTGTGAGTGAATCCACAGGGACACAGAACACCACCATAGTGCACACGTATGGCTCTCCATCAGATGGACTTTGTGAGTAATCCGATTATCTCTCCTATGAAAGAGCCAGGGAGAGGGGGGGTTACCCTAATCCTAGCGCCATCTCTGGGAACGGTTTGTCGTGCACAACTACTTAACAATGGGCATTAGAGCAAGGTTTTCCCGTTGGTAACTAACTCCACCAGCAGAAGCAGCGGGTCGCACCGAGGCAGCGGGTCGGGGTCCCAGCCCTGCGCCGAGCCCCTGCAGCAGC
>NW_009910171.1:0-240 GCF_000696875.1 Nestor notabilis
CTTCTCTCCTTTCCTCCCTTGCTCCCTCCGCCGCCATGAAGGGGCGGGAAAGGGGGTGGACGCACCCGCGCTCTCCTCATCTTTCCCTGTTCTCCCCGTTCTCCCCCCAGCCTTCATCAGGGTGAGGTCCCGGAAGCCGGTCCGGCAAGAGAGAAGGAGGCGGCGGTGGTCGTGCAGGCAGCTGTCTCCGGAAGACATCGCTCTCAGGTGGGTGCCTGTAAGGCAAGGGGGGCCCGGGCG
>NW_009910171.1:284-5107 GCF_000696875.1 Nestor notabilis
TGGGTGGTGGCAAACGGGTAGGTGTGGAAGGAGCCGCAAGCGTTTTGGACGAGAGGATCGGGGCTTGCGTTGGAGGCAAGGTCTAACATCCGCTTGATGAAATCCGGTGCTACAGTGTCGTGTTCAGGAAGGAAAAATCGGGGAGACGAACTGCATTCCATCAGGAAACAAACCGTGCTTGAGAAGGACTTCAAATGTCAGGAGTTCCCTATAATTTGATACATAGGAAGGAGCCGCAAGCGTTTTGGACGAGAGGATCGGGGCTTGCGTTGGAGGCAAGGTCTAACATCCGCTTGATGAAATCCGGTGCTACAGTGTCGTGTTCAGGAAGGAAAAATCGGGGAGACGAACTGCATTCCATCAGGAAACAAACCGTGCTTGAGAAGGACTTCAAATGTCAGGAGTTCCCTATAATTTGATACATACTGATGCATGGAGAAGCGTGTTTGGCTTTTTCCTTCTAGTTGATTTTTAAGGACCCTTCCAACTCAAATCATTCTATAGTACTATGATTATTCTATGATTTTTTTTTATTTGCATTCTGAAGCGCATCATATGTGTGGGGCAGTTATTCCCTTAAGAGCTTTTGAGCACTGCCCCAGGTGCCACTTTCCTAAACAGTTTCTTGCTAGCCAGGTGAAAAACACTTACTGAATCAAAATGACACTGTGTCAGAACTACCCTGGTAAGTTTGCACAGTGCAACAATGGGCAAATTTACTACTGTAAATCTCTGCTCAGAATTTCGTTACATGGTTTGCCATACCATGCAAGACATGCAGTAGATTATTCACCTCCCTGGAAACAGAAACTTGAATACACAGTAAGTGTTTTTTTCTCCCCCTTTCCTGCAGGAATAGGTTGTGATAAATTCAGCAAAATCTCTTACCCAAACATGTTAAACAGGAAGAGTATTATTTTGTATACATGAGGAAACATTTCCTTAAATATCACTCTAGAATTTTCCAGGTGTGGTGTGGGTTGTTGCTTTTTCCTGATCTTTTAAAACCAGTTAAACCCTATAGCTTTATCAAGGTTCTGAACTAGTTCTACTTTATTATTTTATTGAAATTAGAGTGATGTAGCTATGCTTTTGCTGCTTTAATTATATTTTCAGTTCTTAATTTTAAATGTTTTAGCTCTTCATGTTGTTAAACCCTAGCCCATAGTCAAGTATTGATAACTAAACACTTTCGCTTGTATTTCATGCATTGAAAAGAAAGAAACCCGCCCACAGACAGGTTTTCTCAGTTCTAACTGAAATAGAGATGGGAGGGTATTTTAAAAATTAAGGTAGTGCATGGCTGTGCTTTGCCGTCTTCGCTTCCTGTTCTATGTATTGATGATGGTTAGCTTGAATGCTTGTGATTGCAACTGCTGCTGTATTGCTTCCAGCTGACTATATCCATGTGTTGGTTCCTGATTAAGGCTGTCGGTCCAGAGATGAAGATTGTAGCTAAAGTTTTAGGCACATACGTGCTCTACTGATGATCTACTAATGTGTAGTGTGCTGTGCATTTTTAGAATGCCACACTTCAGTGATAAATGTATGCTTTGTATATACATTTATACATTGTTAGATATAGCTTTGTGGTGTGGGGTTGTTCTTTTGTAGGTTTTTGTGTTTGGTTGGTTTTTGTTTTTTTAAGGAAAACATAACTTTGTTATTTTACAATAATATCAGTCTTTTCTTGTAGGCTCAGGGGGAAGGAAACTCGTTCTTAGTTTTGAAATTCTGTCCTGCTTGGTATAAAGCAAATACAGCAGTTTAAATGTAGATCTTCAAGTAGCTTCTGGGAAATGAACTTACAAATGAATTTATTTTACTTCTAGTGTTGTTATAACTATTTTAAAATCATGAAGATCAATAATCAGCTTTGAAATAAAATGCCTCAAGGCCATGCGGCCTTTCAGGTGAAGGTCTTTGAGCCAGGCTAGTAATGCTCAGAAGTCCAGGAGGTTTTGATATTATTTCTTTGCTGTAGAAACTTTATTTTTTTCCCCCACAAGTATGATTTATAATGTAATCTGTATCAGTTAAGCTTTCTTTCCATTATATTTTGTATTGTTGCCTGTGTTAATGCTGTGGAGGCAATAAAAATAACAAATGATTATGATAAAATTTTTAGAATTAATTTGAAAAAATGCAGGAGGTAGATAAGAATAATCAGTTCTGGTGCTAGGTTGAAGTATAGCTTGTGGCATCGTGGCTTAGTATTTTTATGGCTTTTGTCTCATAAGAAGTGCAGGTGACTACCATGTGAAATAACTAAACTTTCCATTCAGTGTTTTTAAAACAAGATGGTATCTAGAAAATAGCCAAGGGGAAAGTAAAAATCCACCAATAACCTTGGGCTGTTTCTTGCTTTTGAGAACTGTTATAGTGTAAGATGCAGTCTTGGGTTTCTTCTCTACATTTACTTGACCTAATGTCCCGACATTATCATGTTTGATAACTAATTGGTACTGTTTTGCAGCCTGGGATGTGTACTGGAGATGCAGAAACCATGTAGCAGGAAGCTTTGAGCAGTCGTGGATTATCAGTTTCTCTCAACAGCAATAAAAATTGAAGAATGAAGGCGACTGGATTTATTTCCTTATGGACGTTGGTTTTACTGCCTTGTGGCCAGCTAGCAAATCCTGCAGAGCACGAAGATGTAGTAAAGCATGCAATAAAACTGCACCGTGGGAAAGGAGCTGTTATCACTCAGAGAAAGCAGTGGGTGTTGGAGAGCTGCAGAAAACTGTCTGGTCTTCTTCGCCAAAAGAACGTTGTTCTCAACAAACTAAAAAATGCTATAAGAGCAGTTGAGAAGGATGCTGGACTGTCAGATGAAGAGAAACTTTTTCAGGTGCATACCTTTGAAATCTTCCAAAAGGAGCTAAATGAAAGTGAAAACTCGGTCTTTCAAGCAATCCATGGCCTCCAGAGAGCTCTACAGGGTGATTACAAAGATGTTGTAAATATGAAAGAAAGCAGTAGACAGAGACTGGAAGCCTTGAGAGAAGCCGCAATTAAGGTTAGTTCCCCCATGTTTATTACTAAAGTACTCATGATTTTAATTTTATCATGGCACAGTTTCAGTCTGTTTTAATAAAAAAGAGGCTTTACATAAAACTTGCAATATTTACAGTTTAAAATGCATTTTACATGAATTATTCTCATTAGTAAAATTAAAAGTAATTCTCTTGTAGAGCTTAAAACTTACTAGCAGTCAATAGTTCTTATTTGGAAAAAAAAAAAAGCTAAGCATAATCATAAGACCTATGACAAATATTATGTTAAAGGGAAAGGCATACCAGAAGTGAGTCAGTAAACATAGCATAATTGCTCTAGACAAGCCAGTGGGATTATCGGGGTGGAAACAATGCCATAAATTGGCAAAATACTAACTGTTATTTTCCACTTAAAATGAGAATTATTCATCCAAAATCTACACTTTAAGCAGAATGACTTCTTGCCTTTTATTTCTGTATTCATACAGATATGGGTAAAACAGATGTGCAAAATGTGAGATGACTAGGTTTTTAATCTCAGTATAGCACTCCTAGCCTAAGAAGTGCAAGTCTGAAGAACAGTGCTTTCCAAGGAAAGCACATGAGTAACAGTTGAGCACAAGTACTTCATGGAAGATTTAAGTTCCCATGTCAATGCAGACCTGTTAGGGTGTGCACAATCTGCCACTGTCTACTGGACTTCATAGTACTCAGACTGTGTACTGAAAGCCTCCCATTGAGAAAAAATGTCACTTAGTTCATTTGGTATTTAAATTGCTCTCTTTCCTTGCTCTACCCCTCAAGCACTGAAGGTATATTAAAAGTTTTGTTTGGTTTCTGTCTCGTAAAAGAAGAGTCTGTCCTCACAGAAGGGAAAAAGAGCAGGCGGGTGAGAGGCGGGGAAGTAATTGGGGTATAGAATCACAGAATGGTTTGGATTGGAAAGGACTTTAAGATCATCTAGTTCCAAACCCCTGCCATGGGCAGGGGCAACTCACACTAGGCCAGGTTGCTCAAGGCCCCATCCAACCTGGCCTTGAACACTGCCAGGGATGGGGCAGCCACAACTTCCTTGGGCAGCCTGTTCCCGTGCTTCCCCACCTTCACAGTAAAGAACTTCTTCCTTATATCTAACCTGAACTTACCCTGTTTAAATCTCCCTGTTACCCCTTGTCCTATCACTGCAGCCCCTGATGAAGAGTCTTTCTCTGGCATCATTGTAAGCCCCCTTCAGATACTGGAAGGCTTCTATAGTGTCTGAGCTGGGAGAATCTCTATAGGGCATTTTCTCTAGGAGATCAGCAGATCTTAACAGGTGAAGATGGCAAGAGATGGTGTGCAGTGAGTTGTGGCAAGAAAGGGTGGTAGAAGTAGAAGTTAGCATGCAGGCTAGGGAGTCTGGAGTGGTCTGTAGAGTGAAAACAGAAATTGAATTATGACAAATTTGGATAGGGAGTAGCTTGGATCTAGGTGTGTTCCAATGAAGTGCTCAATGTGCCTTTGATATTGGCACTTAATGATAGTGCCAGTCTCTGCTGCATAGAAATGGTAGCAATTGTAATAAAATTACTTGATTTTCTTCAGAGTTCTTAAAATAGCAGCAGTGAAGCTGTCCAGTATCATCTCATTTACCTATTTCTTGGCAGCGTTACTGTAAAATACTTAAGTAATGTATCCTTGACTTGAGAACAGTGCTTCCTCATTTTTCTCATTCACTGGCTGGCTGGCCGCACACAAAGAGTTGCGGTAAACGACTCAATGTCCAGTTCGAAAGCAGTAGCGAGTGGTGTCCTTTGGGGATCGATGTTGGGACCTGTCTTGTTCAAT